>NC_073304.1:9349611-9397111 GCF_027595985.1 Sorex araneus
GGCTGGCCTGGACTGTGTTGGTGTGACGCCAGGGTCCACGGGCGCAGAGAGGAAGGCGGGAAGCGAGGACAGGAAGAGACGCGGCCACCAGGTCAAAGCACAGGGTTTGGGAGCCAGAGAGACAAACCGGAATAACTCGCCGGCGGCTTCTGGGGAAATCTACACCTCCCATTCGATATGGAAAGAATGTTTGCGATCCAGCCCTTGAAACAAGAGCCTCAGTGGGCGCGAGCCGGGCTCCTTCTCCCTTCTCCCTTCCCTTCCCTTCCCTTCCCTTCCTTTCCCTTCCCCTCCCTTCCCTCCCCTCCCCTCCCCTCCCATCCCCTCCTTCTCCCCTCCCCTCTCCTCCTCTCCCCTCCCTCCCCTCCCCTCTCCCTTCCTCCCCTCCCCTCCCCTCCCCTCCTCTCCTCTCCCCTCTCGTCCCCTCCTCTCTCTCCCCTCCCCTCCCCTCCCCTCCCCTCCCCTCCCCTCCCCTCCCCTCCTCTCCTCTCCTTCCACCACCACCAGAAAACGGACATTCAGCCGTGGCAGAGCTGCCGTGGTATTTCTGAGAAATAATCCGGCGCTACGTGCCACCTCTATAAAAGCTTTCTTGGTGTGTTCATCAGGACTCAGTGGGTCTGCAAATGGCCAAAAAATTAAATAAAATAAAAATAAATCTAGAAAGAACTATGATTTGAATAAGACAGGTCTGGACCCTCTCTCTCCTAAGCATTGGGTCAGGACCAGGGATGGAGCTGGGTGGGAGAACCCATGCTTGGCTTGTGGAGGACCCGGGTTCGATTGCTGGCACTTCTTCCTGAATAAACACGTAAGGAACGGGTGAGTTGCGGGCCGGAGAGAGAGCCCAGGGGATGAGGCATTTCCCTGGCAGGCAGCAGCTGCTACTGTGATGCAGGCGTGACCCCCAGCACCACACAGGGTCCTTCAAGCACTGCCAGGGGTCACTTCCGAGAACAGGAAATGTTCGTAATATGATGGGGCCGCTAAAGGTGTCAGACAGGCAGCACCTGTGGACTGCTTGCAGCAGAGAAATGCAGATGGGAAATGACTCGTACCGAGGGACATAAATCAACAGAAGAAAACTGCCCAGAGATGAAAATGAAATCAGGAAGACCGTTCACTGCAGGAGGTGGCTCAAATATCTCCCCGCCACTGACCCCCAAAGGCGGGGCTGGGATGACTTCCCAACATGCCTGTGACTCTTCCGGTGCTGCTGCTCTACCCTGGTAGCTTCCGTTCTCAAGCTCAAGTTCACATCAGAATCCAAATGAGTGCTTCAGCTCCAGCCATCACGTCTGCATTCCAACCAAAAGGCAAGAGCAAAGGGAAGGACAGAGGAAGGGAGGGAGAGAGGAAGGGGGAGAGAGCGGCCTCTTCTTCGAAAGGCTATCGCATTTAGATCTGGCCACACTTAATTTCAAGGAAAGTGGGATGTGAACAGCTGAAGTTTACATCAAACCAGCCCATCAGCCTTGAAATCAAAACCTCCAGGATGGCGACGGATCTCAAGAAAATAGACTCCCAAACCTAGACTGGGTGGGTTTGCAGGGGTGACACTGGCCAGAGGACTTGGACAGGGCTGGCACACACCTCTCTCAACTCCAGCCGTGGAAATGGTCGCAATATGATGAGGCCAGTAAAGGTGCCGGACAGGCAGCATCTGCGAACTGCTTGCAGTAGAGAAATGCAGATGGGGAATGACTCGTATCAAGGGACACAAATCAACAGGAGAAAACTGCCCAGAGATGAAAATGAAATCAGTATGCACTCAACCTCAGCGCGAGTTCAAAGACGGGAAAGCGTCTGATGCTGAATGTAAACTTTTTCAGGAATATAATTCTTTTTTTTTTTTTTTTTTTTGCTTTTTGGGTCACACCCGGCAATGCACAGGGGTCATTCCTGGCTCTGCACTCAGGAATCACCCCTGGCGGTGCTCAGGGGACCATATGGGATGCTGGGATTAGAACCCGGGTCGGCTGCATGCAAGGCAGACGCCGTACCCGCTGTGCTATCGCTCCAGCCCCTCAGGTATATAATTCTTAAAGATTTTGGAGCCACACCTGACAGTGCTCAGGGGCTACACTCGGCTCGGTACTTGGGGGTCACTCCCTAAGGTGCTGGGGGGGGTGACGCAGTGCCAGTGTCGGGGATCAAGTACAAGTCTCCCACACGCAAAACTTAGACTCAGCCCTTTAAACCATCTCCCGGGTCCCAATAAATATTTTTCAATCGTCAGAAACGCTTGCACCCATATACATACAGGTCACACACCCGCATTGGTCTCAGCCCAAACCACAGTCCTGTCCAGTGGATCATCATCGCATCCTCCTGGCAGCTGGCACCTGGTATCAACCCCGGCTCTCCCCACCCGGCCCCTCTCCAGGAGCCACAGACAGGACTAAACCAGCCTTTGCATCCACCCACCCCACAACCTGTCCTTCCCCAGCTTCCCTCTCGCCCTTTCTCCTCTCCGGGAGACCTCGCTCTCCAGTTATAGCTACTCACATCCTACTCACTCCTCAAGCTCGAGCCAGACGCCCCCTCTGCCAGGGAGTCTCTCCTGCTGATCACTGTGAGTGTAATAGACCTTAGGCACCTTTCACTTTGTGCTTTTTTTTCTTTTAAAGAATTAACTTTTTATTTTTATTTATTTATTTTTTGCTTTTGGAGTCACGCTCCACAATGCACAGGGGTTGCTCCTGGTTCATGCACTCAGGAATTACTCCTGGCAGTGCTCAGGGGACTATATGGGATGCTGGGAATTGAACCTGGGTCGGCCGTGTGCAAGGAAAACGCCCTACCCGCTGTGCTATTGCTCCAGCGCCCTGTGATTTCTTTTTTAATTGAAACACTGTGAGCAACACTTACAAAGCTTTCATGTTTGAGTGTCAGTCATACCATGATGGAACACCCATCCCTCCATCAGTACACATTTTCCACCACCAATGTCCCCAGCATCCCCTCCCCCATCCCACCCCTCCCCCTGCCTCCATGCAGACAATCTCCCCCATACTCTCTCTCTACTTTGGGGCATTATGGTTTGCAATACAGATACTGAGAGGTTATCATGTTTGGTCCTTTATCGACTTTCAGCGCACATCTCCCATCCCAAATGATCCCTCCAACCATCACTGACTCAGTGACCCCTTCTCTACCCCAGCTGCCCTCTGCCCCAGCTCATGAGGCAGGCTTCCAACCACGGAGCAATCTTCCTGGCCCTTGTCTCTACTATCCTTGGGTATCAGTCTCCTACTATGTTATTTTATATTCCACAAATGTAACTCTTCATGCTTAAAGTATATTCGTTTATTTCTCTTGCATTTCTAAATGTTCAACTAGTCATTGGATGGATGAGTGGATGAATGGAGAGATGGATAGACAGATAGATGGGTGGATATGGATAACTAAATGATAATTGGATGAATGAACTGGCAAATGGGTAGATAGATGAATGGATGGGTTGACAGAGATGGATGTATACGTGGGGAGATAAAAAGGTAAGTGGATGGATGAATGCTGGATGGATGGATGTTGGATGGATGATGGACAGATGATGAATGGATGAATGGAGGTTGGATGGATGATGAATGGATGAATGGGTGAATATTTACTAATTTGGTGAGGGTGGACGAGGAAACCATTCATTAAGAAAAGAATGCCTGGATATATTCTAGATGTATGCCCTGTCCAAAATGTCAAGGACAGAAAGAAGCCATTGTGTGTTCTCTGTAGAGAGCTAAATCCCAGCTTTCAGCTGCAATAACCCCAGAGAAATTTACATTCTCAGCCTCTGACATGGCCTGAGATCCAGGGACCGAGACATGAGGTGGGGAACGGTCTCCGGTGGGGTCCTGTTCCACAGCTGGCTCCTTCGGCCAGACGCCGTGGGGTGGTGGGTTTCGGGGTCACAGCCCTTTGCCTCTGCGGTCTCTGGTGACCCGGGGGAGTCAGAGAGAAGGGGGCTGCTCTCCGCTCAGCCTGGAGTCGCCCCCTTCCCCGTCGTGTTCCATCGGCCCTTCCACCTCCCACTGCGCGCGTCTAGGAGCTGGGGTGCTGCTTACTGTGCAGAGTCTCATTTCTCGAGCCGGCAGGCGGGGGTTCACATACTCTGCATGCGGGAGCCTTGGATTCCATTGGCTGTGCCACGTGGTTCCCCCCTCGCACCACTGGAAGTGACCCCCCAAGCACCACCATCGTGCCCCCTCCCCCAACACACACACACACACACACACACACACACACACACACACACACACACACACACACACACACAAAATGTCTCGTCTCTGAAGCGGAGACCGGCAATTCAGGGCTGTGATCACGGCGTAGGAGGAACAGGGCCCCGAAGGGTCCCCAACTGGCCTCTCTGCCCCGCACCCCTCCCCGCTCCTGGGGGCTCTGAACCCAGTTTGGGCGGGAGCAGGACAAAGGGCCCGGGGGCCTCAGCCAGCAGGGGTGAGGAGGGCGGTCCTCGCCCCGTCGGATGTGGCCTGAGGGAGCTGCACGCCCCGGCGCCCGCTGACCACAGGGCTCGCGGTGGGGGGGCGGGGGGGCTTCCTCTCTAGCCGACTCATCCTCCTCGCAGGCTGCTCCCCTCCTCACACGTATGGGGGCCCAGGGGCGCACCTGTCGGACAGCCCCTCCTGGCCCCACACGGGGCAGAGACGGGTCCCGGGGTGCACTGGCGGGTGGGGACGGCAGAGGCAAGAGGCCAGCAGGGCAGCGGCCATACCAGAGGCTTCCAGAATCTTCTCTGCAAGCCCCCCCGGGGATGGACTCTGCCAGGCCTCGCCGCTGTGGTGGGGGACACCCAGGCGCCAGGGAAAGGTCGTCTCTGCACCCCGCCTCAGCCTCTCCTTCCCCTTCATCCCACACCGTGAGGGGGGGGTCTGTCTCACTGCGGGGTGCTCTGTATAGACAGGGCCGGGCTCCCTGGGGGCCCCCTGGGGGCTCCAGGTGCCAGCCCACACTCTGGGGGCAGCTTGAGTGTGCCCAGCCCTCCCTTCGCCCAGACCCAAGGCGTGTCTGGAAACAAGCCTCCCCCCCCCCCCCACGCGGCACACGCGGCTCCTCCTCGCGCCATCGGGCGAGGCCCAGGCTCCACTCTCTGTGTCGGTGACTCCTCCCTACCCTCCTCCCTTCCACTTTCCTTCTATTTTGACTCTTTGGCCACACCCGACGGTGCTCCTCCTGGCTCTAGTTCAGGGATCACTCCTGGTGGTGCTCAGGGGGCCGCGCTGGGGGCTGGGGGTCCGGCCCTGGGGCAGCTGCCCGAAAGCCGCACACGCTGACTTGTCGCGCCACCAAGCCATTGCTTCGGCCCCACAGTCTCTGTTTCTCAAGCAAGTCTCTGCCCCCACCCCACCCCCACCTTCTAGACTGTTCCACAGGCAGCTCTTTCCAGCCCCGGGAAGGCTCGCTCCTCTCCCATCATGCCCAGCCTGGTAGGGTCTTTGCTGCCTGGTGGCCAGTAATTCAGGGACCCACTGAGGCCACTGAGATAATTTCTCAGAGGGGAAACTGAGGCTGGGAAAGAGGAAGGAACTGGAACCCTAGGATGCAATCCCCAGTCAGCTGACAGTGGGACCCCAGTGCTCCCCTCCCTGAGGGCGCCCTTCAGTGTGTGGCTGTCCCCACGCCTTCCGGCCAACGGGGCAGGTTCAGTGGCGTCCTCTGCTTGCCCGGCGGGTGTCAGGGCAGGGGTCGTCACACAGGTAAGTCCCAGGAGAGAGTCAGAGTGCACCTGCATCAACTTGTCCCACAGCCCTTGTCACAAAGACACTGAACCTAACAAATGCCGACACCTGACCCGACGGCATCATACCAGAAAGGGGGCTAGACACAGCCACGGCCCTGATCTCAGACGACACACAAACGCTCTGCCAGGAAGACAGGTGGGAGCACTGACTGGCCACTCTCTCTCACACACACACACACACACACACACACACACCATAATACAGTCATCACAGACACACACACCACACATCATAATATACTCACCATAGCACACACACCAAAATGTACTCAGCACACACTTCATACTCATCACACGAACATCATGCATGCCCCACGCATATGACACACATCACAATATACTTATCTCACACATACATCACATACACATCACATGCCATACAGATATACGCAACACACGTCAGAATACACTCATCACATACATACCATACATGGATCATGCACACAGCACACACAGTACACACATCTTATTCCATGCATACATCATGCACACTACACGCATCACACACACAGCACACAGTCCACATATGACACACACATAAGACACATGCCATACACATTATGTACATAGTACACATTACACGCATATAAACACATCACCCCTCACCCTCTTTTCCTCATTATCGGTAAGTCTCAGACCTGCGCTTTGTAACCCCCTAACCCCGGCGCCTAATGTCAACTAGCCCAGCCCACTAATGTCCTTCTTCTGCCTGGGGACACAGCTTTGGCACATCCAGAGCTCATGTCCCTTTCTCCCGGCCTCTCTCGTGGTGAAATGGGGGGTGCAGCGGGGAGGGGGGTTAACAGTGGCCCGAGCCAACTCTGGGTGGCCAGTCACTGTCTTGCTCTGGACTGCGGGAGAGGCCTGGTGGCCTTCAGGAGTGGCCCTGCAGATGGGCACCCCACCTTCCGTCTCCCCAGCCCCGGCCCCAGACCACGCTATCTGGGCTACCATGCAGAAGCCCAGGGCTGCGGGGCGTCCAAACACCTGACGAAGGTGCCATGGTGCTGGGTCGCTCCAGCCCGTCTTCCGCCTCACGCAGGGGGGAGGGGGAGCTGGGGCGGGGCAGGCTCTACGCGCCATTCCTTGCTCGGGCCAGTATGGTCAGGGCGGGAAGATGCGCTGCTCAAGAGGGCTGGCTTCCGGAAGTTGTTACGCAAGCAAGCAGCTCGTGCAGAATGCAGAGACTGTGTGCAGAGACTCCCCACAGAGAGAGTCCTGACAGGGAATATACGCAGAGAATCCCCACAGAGAATGCATGCAGAGAATTCCTACAGAGAGAGTCCTGACAGAGAATGTACGCAGCGAATTCCCACAGAGAATGTACACAGAGAATCCCCACAGAGAATGTGTGCAGAGAATCCCCACAGAGAGAGTCCTGACAGAGAATGTACACAGAGAATCCCCACAGAGAATGCACGCAGAGAATCCCCACAGAGAGAATCCTGACAGAATGTACACAGAGAATCCCGACAATGTACACAGAGAATCCCCACAGAGAATGTGTGCAGAAAATCCCCACAGAGAGAGTCCTGACAGAGAATGTGCACAGAGAATCCCCACAGAGAATGTACGCAGAGAATCCCCACAGAGAATGTGTGGCCAGTGTGCAGAGAATCCTGACAAAAAAACTGTCCGTGAGCTGGCGTGGATGGGGCTCTGGAGGAACGGGGCGGGGGGGGCGGGGGAGGCAGGCACTGTGCGGGCGCTGTGGAATTGTTCGAGGCACTGTGGTGGGATCCCTCACCGATCTCCTCCCCAAGAGCCTGGTGCTGCAGGTGGGGAGGAACATGGAAGCCCTGCTCTGCTCCGGGTCCGAGGGGCCCCAGCAGCTGCCGACGGTCTCCCCATCAGCAAGGGCTCCGAGGGCTGGGAGCCCATTTAGAAAAATCGTGGAAGTTGTGATTTTCATCTTGAGCTCCAACTTCCAAGCAACACCCACGTTTCAGACACTCCTAGGGCACAGGACACACGGTGCGCTCAGAGGAAGAGTTAGACCCATGGAAGATTCTAGAACCAGAGCATCATTCATCATCTCAGCAGACCTTCCCCCAAACAAGGCTCTGGGCCCCTTACCTGCTTCTAAAGGTGATTTGCCAATGAGTGTGTGTGTGTGTGTGTGTGTGTGTGTGTGTGTGTGTGTGTATGTGTGTGTGTGTGTGTGTGTGTGTCTTGGGAGGTCGGGGGAGGGACAGGAAGTCTGGGCCTTTTCTGGGTCACTTCCCCCTATGGGGGTACCTTCTGACCCCATCTGGGGTACACACATGACCCAGACTGCTAGAGGCAACTACATGCCCCACACGTATGCCACAGCATGCCCCCTCCGAGCCGCACTCACATGACCCAGGGGGACCCCCTGGCTCCCCAGTTCTGCCGCCGCCGCCTCCAGCCTTTACTCCGGCCCTTCTCCCCTCCCAAGCCCCCCTCCCCCCAGTTCTGCTTGTCTGCCGACCAGCTCCGGGGAGAAGAGCACTGTCATGGAACGGGATGAGCCGGTGGCAGCCTGCCACCTCTCTGCTCCGGCCCCACAGCTGGGAGGCGGTGCCAGCAGACTGGGGAGGCCAAGCAGAGCTCAGGGTGGCCGGACAGGGCAGTGGGGGAGGGGGGAGGGGGGAGGGGAGGGGACCTCTCTGACCCTCACTTCCTGCCTGTCCCCTCGGCGGTGGGAGCACTGTGCAGGCCGCCTGCTGGGGTCATCTCAGGGGCTGCGGAACTGGACGGAGGGAGGAAGCGCCCCTGCTTGTCCTTGCCCACCCGAGGCCACGTTTGCAAGAGCAGGTGGACAGAGCTTGCGGGCACGACTCTCGACAGACTCGTCTCCCGGGGCAGGGAGACAGCCCTGAAGTGCCAAGCCCCAGGGACCATCAAACCCAGCACCCAGGAAGGCTCCACGGTGCTGACCGAGGTGACCGCGTGTCACTTAGCACCACAAGGTCCCTGAGCGCTGCCAGGAGTACCCCAGCCAGGAGCAGCCCGGGCGCCGGCCGAGGGTGTGGCGGCCCAGCCCTCCCCGCCCCTGCAGGGTAAGGAAGGTTACAGGGGCTCTTCCGGGAATGGCCTTCAAGCTGGGGCCTCTTTGGGGCTGCAGAGTTGGGGCAGCGGGTAAGGCTTCCCTCGCACACGACCGAGCCTGATTCAATTCCCGGCATCCCATACGGTCCCCGGGCCCCACAGGAGTGAGCACAGAGCCAGGAGTAAGCCCTGAGCACAGGGGGTAAGGCCCCCTGCAACAAACAAACAACAACAAAATTCAACATGCTTCTGCCCCAAGGGAATGCGGCATCTCCCCCCTGTAGGTACCCCAATGTGTACCCCAACATCTAGAAGCAGGGCTGCAGGAAGCGAGGCGGGGACCAGGGGCCCAGGCCTGGGTGGCCAAGAAGAAGAGTGCGAGTAAGGGGCCCCGGGTGACTGCTGGGCTCTAACACGGGTGCAGCCTGGGAACAGGGACAAGGGGGCAGGAGAGGAGGTGCAAGGAGAACCACCTTCCAGGCAGGAGAACAGGTGGGATGGGTGGGAGGGGGGCGCGGGCAGGCTGTGACACCAGCCAGGTCAGCTGGGCGGCAGTGCTGAGCTCTCCATCACTGGAGGTAACCAAGTACTCCACGGAATGTGCTCAAAGGGATTCTGTGTCGGCGGTGCAGGGTTAAAGGAGATATTATTTAGAAACACTTCCCGCCTCAGACAACCGTCCAGATAAGGTGAGGCTGTTTCACAAGGACCAATCTCCACCTCCTAGTTAGGCTGTACCAGGAACTGTTGCAGGCAGTGGTGAGCGGGCACACTCACCCTGGGTTCTTTGTGGCCATCCACTTAAATATTAACTTGGCCAATCCTCATGGCACCTCTGTGAGGGAGGTGTGACGCCAGGCTTACACTCACAGGCCTGGTCACCAGCTATGCACCAGCAAACGGCAATGGAGTAAAATTAGCAACTAGTGAGCACATCAGGACAATGTGCTAAGATACTTTCTAGGTAAATTGTGTTTGATCGTCAAACAATTGCAAGGAACCGTTACTGTTACTTAGCTTCCTTCCTTCCTTCCTTCCTTCCTTCCTCCCTCCCTCCCTCCCTTCTTTCCTTCCTCCCTCCCTTCCTTCCTTCCTTCCTTCCTTCCTTCCTTCCTTCCTCCCTCCCTTCCTTCCTTCCTTCCTTCCTTCCTTCCTTCCTTCCTTCCTTCCTTCCTTCCTTCCTTCCTTTCTTCCTTCCTTCTTCCCTCTCTCTTTTTCTTTCTTTCTTTCTTTCTTTCTTTCTTTCTTTCTTTCTTTCTTTCTTTCTTTCTTTCTTTCTTTCTTTCTTTCTTTCTTTCCCTCTTTATCTCTCTCTTTCCTTATGGGGGAGGGTGCAGGGGAGGAGGGTTGCACCACATCCTGTAATGCCCAGGGGTGACTCCTGGTTCTGTGCTGGGATCTGCTCCTGGCAGCCTCGGGCTCCTGTACGGCGCCCAGCCAGTGGATCAAACCCTCCGACCCCTTTTCACTTTATTTTCTACATAACTGAGGCCTGCAGAGTTCCAATAAGGGGCTGGAATGAACAGAGAGGGAAGGAAGGAAGGAAGGAAGGCAGCTGGGTCACTCTGAGGTGGGGGATGGGCAGCAGGGGAGGCCAGAGCCCTGGTGCCCAGCACCTGTCTTGCTTCCCGCAATACTGAGTGTGGAGATCCTGGGAGGTTCCCCTGATGGAATCCCCAGTTCCTCCCCACTCCCCCCACCCCCCCATGGCATTTGTCTCTCCCAAAGAAAGCCTCTAGGCAGTTTCCGGGCTGGGACAGCCCTAGGGGAGGGGAGAGGAAGGAGGATGGGAAGAGCTTTGGGGGCCATGGGTCCACCCCTCCCGGCCAGTGTCCCTTCCCGTGTCCCTTTCCGCCAGCTGCTCAGATTGGCCCAACTCTCCAGTCTAGGGGACACTGAGGCCGAGGAGCTGCCGCCACGGGTCAGGGCGACCAGCCCCATCCGCCTGTCCCATTTACAGACCCGGGTCTTTTAAACCAGAGCCGGGCCCTGGCACCCCAGCCGCGCCCACCAACCTTGGCACCCGGAGAGTTCCAGCAGGAGTCCCCAGGAACGCGCAGTGCCCCAGCCCGGCTCCCCGGCACCCTGGCGCGGGGGAGGACCCTGGGGAGCCAAACGCAGCCCAGAACTTGGTCCAGAGCCCAGGACTGCTAGTGGGGGCTGGGGGGGGGCCTGAAACTAGACCCGGGGGACCCCTCTCCAAAGCTGGTCCTCTGGGCTTCTCTGCAGCCACTCAGCGCGCTGCCCGGCCCGCCGGTCCCACAGTGGCTCACAGCAGCCGCTGCGCCCTGGCCGCTGCCCAAACACGGTCTTGGCAACGCCGGGTCCGAAGACCGCAGTCCCGGGACAAGGGGGAGGCGGGGGGGAGGGGTCCTCCCGGGCTCCCGCAGTTTTAGGGACACGGGTCCTGCCCTGCGCTCCGGGGGGCGCGGACGGAGCGGCGCCCGCATGCCAAGTCCAGCGGCGGTCGGGGGACCTTGGAGGGGGCCGCGTCTACCCGGCGGGTCCCTCCGGCCACGCACCGGCGGGTCTCCCCGCGCCCGCCCCGCGAGGACCCCGCCGCCGTCCCCGCGGGCGCCGTCCGGGCTCAGACGCCGCGTCCACTCGGCGGGTCCAGCGCTCACCAGAGCCGCACCCGTGGGGCGCCGAGCCCCGGGTCCCGCCGTCCCGAGACCCCGCAGCACCCCCCGCCTGCCGGAGAGAAGTGGGGCGCCCCGAGAGAGGAAAAGGGGCGCTCGCCCCGGACTCACCCCGCGGGATCCCCGCGCGCGGGCGCGCCGGCCCGTCGGATCATGTCGCTGCGCGGGGGGCTCAGGCTCCAGGCGGCGCGGCCCGCGGGGTCCCCGGCGCCCGCATCCCCTGGCGCTGGCCCTCGGCAAGGGCCCGGGCGGGCGCCGAGCTGGGGCCGCCGCTGCCGCCGCCGCCGCCGCCGCGCCGGGCTCGTCCCTCCACTTCCTGTATCGCGGCCAGCGGGGCTTTCAGGAAGGGGCCGGCCTTGGTGGTCAACGGGTCTGTCCACCGCCGCCGGGCGGCCGCCCGCCGCGCCGAGCCCCGGGGGGGCGCACGCAAGCCCAGGCCGCGGCGCCCCCCTGCAGCCCCCGCCGGGCTCCCGGGCCCGCCTCTGGCCGTGGGGTGCGGGGCGCCCCGGGGCGGCTGCGCCACGGCCCCCGGGAGGGACGCTCGCTGCCCGCTCTCCAAACTCGGGGTGCAGAGGCGCTCCCCGAGGCTGCTCCTCCGGGACCCCGCCGGCAGGTGAGGGGCCCACGGTGCTCGCCACTTCGGGAGCCAGGACCTTCTGCCCCAGGGAGCCAGGACCCGGTCCAGAGCAGTCTGATGGGGGCTGGGCTTCCCCATCAGACTCCGACAGGTGGTCGTGCCGCCTGCTCTCGGATGCCCCCCGGGACGGGGAGCTCACTCCTGCTCAGGGCAATCTCATCTTGCACCGTGCCAGGCTCCAGGCCACCTGGGTGGGCAGCGCCTTGGGAGGGGGCGCAGGGAGGAAGGGCTGGCTTGCGCAATGCAACACCCAGGCACGTTCAAAAGTCTTCAGCCTGAGCATTTTTCTTTTTTTTAGTGACTGGGCTAGACTGGCCCCTAAGGGACCACCTAATCCCCTGGTACTAACCACATTTGCTTGGTTGGTTGGGGTGGGGGGCTGTCTGCGCACTGTGGGCTCTACCTGCTAGGCAGCTGCACACACACACACACACACACACACACACACACACACACACACACACAGAGTGACAACATTCATTTCCAGATAAGGACGCGGGGGTGCGGTGGGGGGTGGGGCTGGCTCATCTGATGTCACAGGACAGGCTGCGGTCCAGACAGGACTGAAGTCCATGCCCCGATCGAAGTGGGGGCGGGGGGCGGGGCACTAGGGCAGCGCGCAGGGCTCACGCACCCAGGAGAAACCCCGAGAGACGGTGCAGGAGGCAAGGCGCTGGCCTCGCATGCTGCGGGCCCCTTTCAGATCCTGGCACCACCTGCGTCCCCCGAGCATCACCAGACGTCCCTCCTGAGCACTGGAAGGCATGGCCAACCCCCACCCCCATAATAGTACAACACCCAGAAAGCCGTGTTCTCTGCTCCCTACCCCCCTTCCCCCCCTGCCCAGACCCCACGGAGCCCCCTCCTGAGGCCACAGCCATAGTAGCTGACCAAAAAGGGCGCTGCTGAGAGTCCTACCCTGGGGCACCCCCTGGGCACTCCCAGTTCTCTCTCCGGCCTGGCTCTCAGAACCCCATCCGGGGAATTATCAGCCACAGCCGTGTGTGCTGCAAGCTGTACCTCCCCACCCCCAACCTTGTCTTTGTTTCTTTTCTTTTTTTGGTAACATTGTTCATTTCCCATTAAGGAGTAACCTCGCTACCCCTTTCCCTTTTCGTTCTGTTGGAGAGAACAGCCTTCGCCTAGTAGGAGCACGTGATCCTAGCCTGGCCAATCACAGTCCTAGACTTTCAGGACACGGATTGGTTCAAAGATCATCACATGACCTACGTTGGGCCAACAGGATCCAGCCCTGGGACTTTTTATTGGCACTACACCTTCCCGGAGCTAGTGTTAAGTATAAACGGGGGTGACCACTAGCAACCTGGGCCACCGAGTGGTGAAGAGGTTCAAGAAGCAAACAGATGGGCGAACGCAATGAAGAGAGGCCTGTCGCCTAAGCCTAAAGTCAATGTGCTTTTTGCGGCTGTGCCATTAGATATCTCCCTATAAGAGCCGAACAAGTCCCCTTCTTCTTTCTTTCTTTCTTTCTTTCTTTCTTTCTTTCTTTCTTTCTTTCTTTCTTTCTTTCTTTCTTTCTTTCTTTCTTTCTTTCTTTCTTTCTTTCTTTCTTTCTTTCTTTCTTTCTTCCTTCCTTCCTTCCTTCCTTCCTTCCTTCCTTCCTTCCTTCCTTCCTTCCTTCCTTCTTCCTTTCTTGGCTTTTGCACCACATTCAGCTGTTCTCAGGACCGACTCCAGGCTCTGCCCTCAGGGATCACTCCTTGTGGACTTGGCCAACCATACGGGAGAGCCGAGAGTCAACCCTCAGCCTGCTCTATGCCAGGCAAGCTCCTTCCCTTGTACAACATCTCGGTCCCTGCTTTTCCTCTTTCAAGCACTCAAACACAATCGAGTCAGGTGTGTGTTGGTTGTCTCCCACGCCTGCAGGCTGGCCCAGGATGCAGCCCTCCTGCCTTCTTTCCTCCTTACCACTAAACTCACTCGTACATGACTGAACTCCTTAACCCTTCAGCTGACAGTGGGGGGCAAAGGACGGGGAGAAAGGTGAATGAACAGATAACAGAAACCTGTTATCCAGAAAAGGTTTGGAAAATTTTAGTGGAAAACACAGGCGGGGCTCCTGTGTTCTTAATCTCTGCTCTTCCGCCCAGAGGGAACATCCCTTGAGATATGCTCATTGTAAAGATGTTTGTCCTGATAGACTGAGGCCCTTGGATGCGTAAGAATTTAGCCCATGTAGATTAAGATAGGCAGCTGACTATTTTTCGGCTTTTGATGCTTCCTGGTTCTAAGCAATAAATACCGAATGGAAGGACAGGAGGGGTTCTGAGTCCATGAGGCTGTGAGCTCATCCCTGACCCCCACGCTTTTTCTCTTATTTCTGTCCTTTTCCCTTAATCCTCTGCGACATCCCTGCTTTGACCCTTTAATCAGCTCCCCAGGGCTGATCCCCAGCACCTCATGATAAGAGGTTGACATATCTGGGGGTTCATGGACCCACCATGCCCCCCCCTTGCTTCTTTGTCCCCACTCAGGTAAGAGCGAGTAGGCTCACTTGTAAAGGAATGGCCAGTCAGGGTCACCTTCAGGAGCTTAACCTGAGCTTTCTGGGCCTTTCTGGGGGCCATGGACAAGCTCAAAAGTCACACTGCACGGTCATGCTTTTCAGAAGCACCCCGTGTTCTTGCTATGACTTGGACAGAGACTTTCAAGGAAACGTCTGCATGGACAGAAACTCTCTGGCCTGAAAGCCTTCATGGGTGAGAGTGGACGCCTGAGCCAGGCTGCTGGAGGCCAGAGCTCGGCGTGGCCGTTGGTGGCTTTGTAACTTCACCTCTCGGTGCCTCAGTCTTTACCTTGAGCGATGGGGCGAGAGCAGTGCCCCTGGGCTGCTGTGTTCACTGTGCCCGTGAGGGCACCTGTTAAAGGCTAATAGATTAAACCATGGCAGAGGCCCCGAATGTGTCAGTAGGACAAGAGAGGGTCATCAGTAGGACAAGAGAGGGTCCCCCTGGGTGCGAAGTGTGAGGAGGACTAAATCAATACACAGGCAACAAGTGTCCCCGAGGGGTCGTACCCCTCAGCCCAAAGGTGAGGAGAGACTCGGCAGGCTCAGGGAAATACACCCGATTCTCCTTCCCTCCTCCAGTTCCCTACAGGGGCCCCCACCCCCCACTGCCCGAGCCAGCTAGAAGTCAGAGGCTGGGGAATGGACCCTTCCATTGGCTCCTCTGGTAGAAAGTCCCTGTGCCAGTTTGCAGGGGTGCAGGGTTAGGGGCAGGGGCAGGCACTGTCAGAGAACAGCCAGGGGGGCTGCCCTCCTCTCATACTCGACACCACTGATGTACCAGGAGTAGCACACCACGTGGGATGGGGTGTCAAGTAGAAGGCAACGGGTCTTGATTTGAATATATATACATATATGCATATATATATGCATATATGTGTGTATATATGTGTGTGTATATATATATGTATATATATAAGCAAACAAGGCTCAACCTATAACAGCATGTTAGTGAATCTCTTATACAAGGGCTTAATGGCTCCGGGCTGATACAATCTTCACACATTCTCCTCTACGGAAACATTTTTTGATCATTTTTGGCGGATTATTCATAACAAGCAATCACTGTATCACTGTATCACTCTCATCCCATTGTTTGTTGATTTACTCGAGCGGGCACCAGTAACGTCTCCATTCCTCCCAGCCCTGAGATTTTAGCAGCCTCTCCTTACTCAACTTTCCCAATGATTGGAGGCTCTTTCAGGGTCAGGGGAATGAGACCTATTGTTACTGTTTTTGGCATATTGAATACACCACAGGTAGCTTGCCAGGCTCTGCCATGAGGACGGGATACTTTTGGTAGCTTGCTGAGCTCTCTGAGAGGGACAGAGAAATCAAACCTGGGTCAGCCATGTGCAAAGCAAATACCCTACCCGCTGTGCTATCGCTCCAGTCCTTATATATATATATCACTCTCTATTATTAGTAATACCAAATAAATTATTTAGGGATTACTAGTGGGGCAGTCTTGGGTGGTGGTTGGGGAGATTTGAAATATTCCTGGTGGAAAGGTATAATGGTGGTGGGGTTGGTGTTGGAATATGGAGTGTAACAAATTATTGTGAACAACTTTTTAAAAAAATAAAAGAATCATAACAGATAAAAATTGATAAAAAATAAAAGAACAAAAGAAAAATTGATTAAAAAAATAAACGAATCATCACAGAAAAAAGACACAGAAACGCAGACCCTCCCCCTCCCCCCACCCCCGTGAGGCCCCACCCCTCCATCCCCCTTGGCTGGGGAGAAATTTTTCAAAGTGGCTGGAGCTGTCTCACCGGAAGACGCTTCTACCTCAGGGGTCAGGGAAGAACAAGCCTCTGCCGTGTACTGGGGTGTGTGTGTTGGGCGGGGGAGGAACGCCAGGCAACCTGCAGGCGGGACCCCCAGGGCCACCTCCTCGCGGGGCACAGAACAGAGGAGGCCTTCGTGGTGGGTTGCAGTGCAGGGAGCGGAGTGCCCGGGCCTGTTGCTGAGTTCCAGAGCTGTGCTGGGGAAGGACACCAGGGTGTCCTGGTGGGGCTGTGTGGGGACCTCACAGAGGCCTCCTGGGACTCGGGATGGGGGGCAGGTGCGTCTAACTCGGGGCTGCCTCGTGGAGCCTGGAGCGCTTAGGGATTCTCCAGGTGGGAGGGACAGGGCCCAGACAGACAGACAGACAGACAGGCACACTCTGGGGACGGCACCGGCTCCCCTTAGATTCAGCCTCGCGGCCGTCTCTCTGCAGGCCCCCAGACCTCCCTCCTGTGCCCCCAGGTGTGGAAGGGGCTGTGGGAGCTGTGTGGGCCCCGAGGACCATGTTCCTTGGCCCCCAGTCCCAATTCTCCTCAGGGAGGACCCCATCTTGGCGGGGCAGGGTGGGGTCTCTCAGAGAGAGAGAGAGAGAGAGAGAGAGAGAGAGAGAGAGAGAGAGAGAGAGAGAGTTTAGTGCTTGGGAGAAGGAGAGAGCCCCCCAGAAATGTTGATAAAGCCAGCCCCCCCACCCCGAGGCCACAGCTCCTTGGTTGGTGCCCCTAGGTCCCATTTCCCCTCAACCCAGGCCTCCTGCCTTCCTCACCCCCCAAGTTAGAGGGTTTCCAGATCCTTCTCAGGACCCCCCCTCTCCCACGAAGACAGCCAGCTGTCTTTGTTTTCTTTTTTTGGCTTTTTGGGTCACACCTGGCGATGCACAGGGGTTACTCCTGGCTCTGCACTCAGGAATTACTCCTGGCAGTGCTCAGGGGACCATATGGGATGCTGGGAATCGAACCCGGGTTGGCCGCTTGCAAGGCAAACACCCTAGTCCAGATGCTAGAAGCTTCTCACGCTTAAATGGTTCTTGGAATGAGGCCGGGAACAACCTTCCCCTCTGACCGGTGCCCTCCGGCACCCTAAATCCCATGGTCATGGCAGGTCCTGCAAATAGGGGTGGGGAACAGCTCCCGTTGGCTGCATCAGAACAACACGCAGCCCTGCGGGGAGCCAGGCGGGAAGACCACAGGGGGCGTCCCAGGTTCTGAAGTCTTCAGCCTCAGGAGGACCAGCCCTGCTTAGTGCTGTCGGAAGATGAGCTACACTCGGGGTCAAGAACACGTGTCCTAGGGCCAGAGGCGCTTGCTGTGCACGCGGCCGACCTGGGTTTGATCTCCGGCATCCCATATGGTCCCCTGAGCACCACCAGGATTTTGACTCCTGAGTACAGAGCCAGGGGTCACCCCTGAGCATCGCTGGGTGTGCACCCCCCAAATTAAAAAAAAGACGTGGCCTCTATTTGGGCTCTGAAGTGACTTGCACCAGCCAGGCCCCCTCCTGGACGTCTGGCCTTGAGGAGATTTGCTGCCAGGACATGGGACAGGCTGCGGAGACACTGGTGACGTGAAGTGACAATGTGCACTGACTCTCGGTAGACAGAGCTGGAAGGAGTGCTCGTGTCCACGGACAGCCTGGAGGCCGGGCGCTCAGCCCTCTGTTGGCCCCGCCGGGCAATGGGGCACCGCCGTATAGGGCCTTCCACCGGCTCCCCTCACACGCACACCGGTCGTCTGTCTCTCAGTCTGTCGGCGGAAGGGAGTCTTGGCTTCATTTCAACACCTGCCACTACTTCCGGGTCTCTGCAGGCTGCTGTCAGGTACTGGCCGGGGCTGGGGTCTCATCTGAAGGCTCGACTCAGGAAGGGGCTGCTTCCGAGCTCGGATGGTGATTGGTCAGAGTCAATTCTTTGGGTGTGTGTTGGAGGGGTGGGTTTTGGGCCATACCTGGAGGTCCTTTGGACTTACTTCTGGCTCTGCATGCGGGAATCGCTCCTGGCCATACTTGTGGGGGCTTATGTGGCGCCCCCACAACCTCAGATGTACCCGAGGCTGGCCACATGCAAGACAAGGGCCTTCCCTGCTGTCCTGTCTCTGGCCCCAGGATTCAGATCTTCTTTTGTTTGTTTTTGGGTCATACCCACTGATGCTCAGGGCTTACTCCTGGCTCTGCAATGAGGAATTACTCCTGGTGGTGCTCGGGGTCCATATGGGATGCTGGGAATCGAACCCCGGTTGATTGTGTGCAAGGCAAGCGACCTACTTGCTGTACTATCGCTCCAGCCCCAGGATTCAGATCTTGAGACGCTTCCGTCCCCTGCTGGCTGAAGGCCATGCTCAGAGCTTGGCCCGGTGGAAACCTCCAATGCGATCAACCGCTTCACCGGGGCACGAAGCAGAGAAGGCAGTTCTGGAATCACCTGCAGAGACAGCAGGGGGGAGGCCACCTGCCTTGCACACAGCCCAGTGCAGGTCCATCCCTGGCACTACATTTTCTCCCCTGAGCCCTGCCAGGAAAGAGCCCTGAGCACAGCTGAGTGTGACCCCAAAACCAAGGGGGAAAAAACCCAAGTGGAAGTCACGTTCTTGTCTGACCTAATCCTGGAAGTGGCGGTTCGCCAGCGTGGCCCTGTTTGGGGGCAAGAAGCTTCCACTCAGGAGGGGGTTAAAGAAAGGCCCAGAAGCAAGGTCCAGGCGGAGGCGTCTTAGGAGCTGCCTGGGCACGCAGAGGGGCACAGAACAATCCAGGACTCAATCCTTGCCACCCGGGGCTCATTCGTTCCCTCTCCCTGCTCTGACCTCAGCTTGCAGGGGTGCCAGGCACCCTCTCGAGTCCCAACCCTCAAGGGGGCAGGGGGAACGGTCTCTCTCTTCCATGCCTGGGTGTGACTGGCCTGCAGTACCAGGCCGGGCCCACTCCTCAGAGGAACATGGACGGGGTTGGCTGAGCAGGACCCAGCCGGGCCCCGGGCCTGGGGACACCTTTCCCACGTCATGTTGGTCGGGTCGAAAGTGTGTCAAGAAAGAGGAAGGGTTTGCTAGGAAGGAGGAAGGGGTGCCGAGGAGGGGGCTGACCACAGACTGCCCTCGTCCTGCCCACATCTGCTCCCGGGCACTGCGGGGTCCTGCCAGGCCAGAGCAGCCCGCAGCACTAGACCCGGGTCCCACACCGCGAGGCTGAGTTTGGTCGTGGGTGGGCTCTTCCCAGACCCTCCGGGCAAGGCTGGAGACGCCCCGGCCCTGTGAGAGTGAGGAAATGTGGGCTTGGTGCTCTATTCACTCTCTCGATGGCATGATGGCGCGGGGGGTTCCATGCGCCTTGATGTGTACAGAGACGTAACACATTGCTCACTTCAATGATTGGAATAGTTAGAGTCCCAAAAACCTGTTTGGGGAGGGGTGTCGTATTTACTCATGAGGCGCAGGAGGTGGCGAGATGGAGCCAACGTGCTCCCAGTTTCAAACCAAACCAAACCCAAAACCCTGATGCCCGCTTCTGTGGCGAAGCCGTGGATGAAGGAGGAGAGGCGTTCTTTGTGGTTTCTCTTCCTCTGCACCCGTTCCTGCCAACCCAAACCCTCCGGCACCGGCGTCCAGGGGCCTCCTGGGGTTTGGTTACGCAAGTGAGTACGAGGATAAATCTGTCTCTGTGGAATGAAGGGAGTCGAGGTTATACCTTTTAAGAGAATAAAGTCATTCCAGAGAGAGAGGTGGGGGAGGGGAGAGAAAGAGAGAGAGAGGGAGAGAGAGACAGAGACCGACAGAGACAGACAGAGACAGACAGAGACAGAGTGTACTGGCCTTACGGCACTTGCCGTGCCTGCAGCAGGCCCAGCCGGGTTCGGCCCTTGGCATCACATACAGTTCCCCAAACACTGAGCAGGGAGCAAAGAGAAAGCCCTGAGCACCGCTGGGTGTGGCCCTAAGACAAACAAAGCTGTGAACGGGGGGTCAGGGTTCAAATGGAAGAGCATGTGTCCTGAGTGAGTGGGCCTCTGGGATCCAGCCCTGGCACTACAGGGCCCAGGAGTCACTGTCACTGTCATCCTGTCGCCCACTGATTTGCTCGAGCGGGCACCAGTAACGTCTCCATTGTGAGCTTTGTTGTTACTGTGTTTGACATATCGGATCCACCATGGGTAGCTTGCCAGGTTCTGCCGTGTGGGCGAGATACTCTCGGTAGCTTGCCAGGCTCTCCGAGAAGGGGCGGAGGAATCGAACCCGGGCCGGCTGCATGCAGGGCAAAAGCCCTACCGCTGTGCTGCCAGCGGGTATAGCCCTGGTCACTGCAGCGTCAGAGTGACAGCTACAACCAGAGCCACACAAGGCCATGACCAGAGGGAGAGTTCAAGTCCCGTTACGGCTCTAAAGATGTGACGGGAGGGAGTCATTTCTCAACCTCCTCGACGTCGCCTTTGCTCCGTCCCTGGTGAAGGCTGACGGGGACCGGGAGGACTTGATGGCCCTTGGCTGCTGGGGCTACAGCTCATGCACTCACTCTCTCTCTGGCCTGATGATCCCGTTCTTCCTCCCTTGGCAGCACGGGGAGTGAGGGAATGGAAAGAGACTTTGAAATCAAGTCTGGGAAACGAATTCACATTTTTGACAGGAGGCCAGAGAAGGGAGCCTCTCGTGCGTGGCTCATGGTGTCCAAAGTTGGCTTCTCTGAGGGAGCCAGGCCGGGAGGTCAGAGCTATTCTCGGGAGCAGCGCGCTGCCTGTCCTACTGCGTGTGTGTGTGAGAGGGGGGAGGTAGCCCTACTGTGTGCCGGCTGTGCCACCAAAGGCTCCCGAGGCCACAGCATTTCTGATAGGATCTCTGTCCCTGCCCCCCCCCCCCGGCACTCCTGCTGATTTGTCTCGGGGCGCCCCGCTGGGCACTGACTCCACGGGACCACTGTGCGCGCACAGGGTGTTGGCTTTCCTGAGAGACGTCACTGTTTGAAACCACGATAAGCTTTGCTCTGTCGGGTCCTTTGAAAGTCCCTGTTTCTGCGGATCAGGAGGAAGTTGGGAGCAGCCCCGAGGGTTGGCCTGGACTGAGGCCCCTCGGGAGGCTGCTGGCCAGGGGACATGAGGCTGCCATTTTGCCCGAGGTGCCAAAACTGCCACAGCTGACTGGGCACCCGCCTGAACTGAGTGCCCACGAGAAAAAGGAAATTCCCCGGTGGGTCAGCGGTGACCTTCAGCCCCTCATCTTCGGCATTCTCCTGAAGTCGAATTTCAACAGGTGGCGCTGAGGGCAGAGAACCCAGGGGACGTGAATATGCGACCGGCGGCCTGGAGGAAGTCACATTCCCAAGATGTGGGAACACCACCACTAACACTGCAGGCCAGGGCGGGACGGGAGAGGAAATGAAAAATAAATAAATAAATAAACGCCAACTCCATGGAAACTCAGCCATGAACAAATTTGTTATGGTGTATCACACAGTGGTTCCATTTTATTTTCTTATTTTTTAATTTTTTAAAATTTTTAAAAATTTTTTTTCTTTTTGGGTCACACCTGGCGATGCACAGGGGTTACTCCTGGCTCTGCACTCAGGAATTACCCCTGGCAGTGCTCAGGGGACCCTATGGGATGCTGGGAATTGAACCCGGGTCGGCCGCGTACAAGGCAAACGCCCTCCCCGCTGTACTATC
Source organism: Sorex araneus (assembly GCF_027595985.1). Taxonomy (NCBI): domain Eukaryota; kingdom Metazoa; phylum Chordata; class Mammalia; order Eulipotyphla; family Soricidae; genus Sorex; species Sorex araneus. The sequence goes on from NC_073304.1 coordinate 9,371,617, forward strand.
GCTCCAGCCCCGGTTCCATTTTTTTTTTTAAAAGGAAAACAAAAACACAACAAGATGACAACATCAGCCAAGAGAAACGGGCGAGGAGGAAGGCCCTGGGAGGCCCCTTGTAGCTCCTGAGGGCGAGGCCTCTCTGCGTCTGTCCTTTGTTCCACAGGGACGGGATCTCCTCACCCTTCTTCCCACCAGACTTTGAGGGAGAAACGCTGACCCGTCAGTACTTGGGGGTGAGGCCGAGATTTATTTCTGTCTCACTTCTCCCTCTGGGAGATTCGCGCTTCCCCGATGGCCGAGTGCCCTCTTCCTCCTGAGAGAAATCGGCGGGGGCGGGTAGAACTCCTCTGCTGAGGTGGTTCCTGCTCTGACACGGGTCTTCTCAGGCCACAGTCCCTGCCTGTGCTCCTGTCACCACCCCACTCTGCCCCTCAGGCGCTCCAGTCAGTCAGAACATTCCCGACTGTGGACTCACCTCCTTAAAGAGTTGCCGTGAGGGTGGTTGGGTGCTGAGGGACCAAGCTTCGGCTTCGGAACTGCATGGGACTGACTTAGCCATTCTTCTCCACCCTTGCCCGCTGTGTGACCTGGGGAAGCTTCCTTTACGTCTCTGGACCCACGTTTCCACTTCCCCGACATGGGTCTTGGCACCCCTTGTTCCCGACTGCTCGTGAAGATTTTATGAAAAGTGGTGAACTGTCGGGCTGGAGCGATAGCACAGTGGGGAGGGCGTTTGCCTTGCACGCGGCCGACCCAGGGTTGATTCCCAGCATCCCATATGGTCCCCTGAGCACTGCCAGGGATAATTCCTGAGTGCATGAGCCAGGAGTAGCCCCTGTGCATCGCTGGGTGTGACCCAAAAAGCAAAAAAAAAGTGGTGACCTGTCCCCTGAAGAGACTTGACTACTTTTCTCTCTGTCAGCTTTCCCCCACATGATTGATTTTTTGACTTTGGTTTCGGTTATGGTTTTTGGGTCACACCTGCCCATGCTCAGGGTTTTCTCCTGGCCCTGTACTCAGGGATCACTCCTGGAAGGCTTGGGGGTCCGTATGGGGCACCGAGGGTCAAACCCACATTGGCCGTGTGCAAGGCAACTCCTCTACCTGCTGTACTATCTCTTTAGCCCCCATTGGTGATTTCTTTTTCTTTTTAGGTCACATCCGGCGATGCACAGGGGTTACTCCTGGCTCTGCACTCAGGAATTACTCCTGACGGTGCTCGGGGGACCATAGGGGATGCTGCGAATCGAACCCGGGTTGCCCGCGTGCAAGGCAACGCCCTACATGCTGTGTTATTGCTCCAGCCCCAGCCCACTGGTGACTTTTAATCGTGCAGAAATAACACAGTTTGGGGGACATCACTATGCCTTCCAGTCCTGTGACCTATCCGTGACAGGGGGTCCGAGGGGTACATTTTCATGTCTTAGGAAACCGGGGTCCAGGGTTGCTGCTATTAGTGCCTGAAATCCTAGACACAGTGATTCTGAGGCCCGGGACTAGTGGAGTCCCTGAGTCCCCAGAGTCTTGTGCCCAGAAACAACAGACGCTGACGCTTTGGGACCTTGGACGACAGAGACCTTGGACCCACCCCAGACTTGCTGTCTGACCTACAGAAAAGCCCAAACTATAGCCCTGGCTCTGGAGAAAAGAAACCGCTTGCTTGTGAGGCTGCCCAGCAGGGGTACAGGAGGCAACGCTCTTAGGGGTCTCCCTAACCTGGGGGCTGGAGCTGCAGTGGGTGGTGCTCAGGGGCGTTCCTGGCTCTGTGCTCAGGGACCCCTCCTGGCAGTGCCAGGGGACCAGGGAGAGAATGAGGGTCATCGGCACGCAAGGAGGGCGCCTCCCCCTGTAGGGCTGTCTCACAGGCTGAGGAGGGGGCAACAATGGGATGAGCGTCTAACTGTGAGCAAACGTCACTTCCTGGTAGTGACAGAAAGCCAGGGAAGAGGAAAGTTCGAGTTTGGGGACTTTCTCTGCCCCACTTCTGCCTTTCTCTGGCTCTCTCAGAGCCAGTCACAAAACTTGCAGGACCAAATGCTAAATGAACACGGACGGTCCTTTGCTCCAAAGATAGCGCAGACAGAGGCAGCGACGAGGGCATCTGAACATCCCCCCCCCCCCACCGTGGACCCTCTAAGTGGGGGATCTGGTCACAGGTCCATGAAGTTGGTGCCCGCCTGGGGTGTCCAGCTGTCCCAACCAGAGGGGTCTTCCAGGACTCGAGACAGTCAGTGCTAGCGCTGGTGGGCCCCAGCCTAGCCCCAGGCCACTGGCCACCTCACAGTGGCCCTTAGACTCTGCCCTATCCAGCCCCCAGGGCAGGGAGGCACACTGGGTCCCACCCTTGGCCCCCGCCTTGCTGCCCGCCCTTGAACTCTGTGGGCTGCCGGGCTGGTTCTGGATGCCAGGCCCAGAGTTCTCTCCCAGAAGGGACAAATGTGGCAAGTGCTAAAGAAAAGATCCATTTATGACCTGCCCTGGAGAACACGGTGAACTTGATTCGAGGAGGGTCCCGGCCTCAGGACCAGAGACTGTTCCTGCAGGGCTGAGGTGAGCTCGGCTCCGAGCATAAGGGAAGGGGGACGGATGCCCAGGGCAGAGGGTGGGGCCCACTGAGAGGCATGCGGGTCAGGTCAGGGGCCCAGCTCACAGATGGGGAGGACACCAGCTGAATCATGCCCAGGGGGGCAGCCGTGGGGTGAGGAACCCCTGGGACATCCTCAGCCCTGGGGGGAGGGCAGTGCTGGCTGAACTCAGCAGGATTCTTGCTGGGTCTGGACACCACAGAGGTGAACATGGAAGTCCCTAAGTCAGGGCCTGCCGGGGAATTCAGGGGGAGCCGGATGTGACGAGAGCGGCCACAGAAGGCGTTGGCGCACCCGGATTCCCTGGGAGTTTCTCTCTCAGCCCTCAGCCCCGGAAACCCTCAGGCGCCGGCTTCCGAGACCGGGTGAAGAGCCCTGCACTGTCCCTAGCCAGCGAGCTCCTGGCTCCTGAGTCTCCGTCTAGACACCCCCAAGGCCCCCAGCTCGGGCCCCATCTGTACAGGGCAGGCACGCGCACGCGTGCGTTTATTTCAAGCGGTGAGAGTTCTAGAGAATAACCAAGGCACACTCACTGTCTCATCACGAAAGAAGAATTTGCTGGAAGATAATTACAGAAACAGAGGCGGGCGGCGGATTCTTTCTGGCTTGGAGGCTGGGGAGGCCCAGAGGAAGAAGGCAGAGCCCGGTCCTGCTGGCTGCGGGAAGGCTGAGTGAGGACAGACCCGGGCTGGGGAGGGAACGAAAGGCGTGATGTGGGCAAGCCACAGAGGAGAGCGCACGGCGGTCAGATTCTGTCCCCCCCTCCCTGTGGCTCTGGCCTGGTGGACACCCTGGCAAGGGCAGGGTGTTGGATATCATTGGTTTGTCCTGCTCCCCTTGCCACTAGGAGCTTAGGTTTATCAGTCACACCCATCAAAGTGCTCCCGAGTCACTCCCATTCCTTTGTTTATCTGTAACCACTTCTACCAGTTTATCTGCTCTTCCTCTAATCAAACTCTGTTAATTTGTAAGGTCAGACCTTGCTAGGACAGTGAGCTTGTATTGTAAGTAAATATTGCCTTTCTCCTCTCTTATGTCTTTTGAATAGTTTACTTTAAAACAATATCCTTTTTGTGTGGACAAAGGACATTTATTAATATACTTTGGTAACATGGGGTTTAATTGGCTTCAAATATTATTCACTCCCGGGCATCTGCTTTCTGGACTTAAGCCTCAGCTGCCCTTGCTTCTTAGCACCCACAAAAGCAGGGTCCCGACGAGGGACGGGACGAACCCAGGGCAAGCGGTGAGTTATGTGCTACCCTGGCATCGAGATGGGCCTGGCCAAAGGACCTAATGCTTAACTATATGTTAAGAGCTTGGTCATGGGCATGTCATGTCATGATCCAAAAGCAACGATGAGACTAGGGCCCTGCTAGGGCTAGGAAAGACTAATCTGGCCTGAGTGCTATAGTCTGAGATCGAGGTGACCCCCGGAGAGCAATTCTATAAGCTTACTGCCTCTCTTGCTATGTCCATACAAAATGATTTATAATATGAATACTTATATGTTAGTTGGACAAAGAGAGGGGAAACACACCCAGGGGATTCTGCTCTTGGGCGGGTGTCCTGTTGAGAGAGATTCTGTCCTAGTGAAAGCACCCCCTGAGGGATAGAACTTTACCCCCTATTGATTGTAACCACACCTTTGCATAAGCCCTGGCCTGCTGCATCCTGAGCCGGATGTGGGGGATTTAAGGTGGCTGTGAGAGGGGGCAGGGGGCGAGTTCCAGGGGAGATCCAGAGAAGGAGAATGAAGTAGGGGGGGGGGAGGGAGAAGCAGGAGGAGACTCAGAGGAGAATAGAGATGGGAATGGAATAAACTGCGATTAAGACCAACCAGCCTGGCTCCGTTCCTTCCTTCACCTGCCTCTTCATCGCCATCAACCTCCCTGGGGTGGGGGAAGCGGCTGGAGACCACCCAATGCGGGTGGCGGGAGAGACAGCACCGCTGCCCTGGGCCCTGTGCCTGGCTCAGTGTGGTGAGGTGCTCCTCTCGCCCCCGTTCTTTTTATTTTTGTGTTTTTCACAGCAGGGGATGGGCCAGAAGCCTCTCTCCAGTCCAGGGGCCTTCAGAGGCCTGCACTAGGGCCAAAGGGGAACTTGAAATTGCCCAGGGGAACTTCTAGAAAATATAAAAAACAATCGGGAGAGCCCCGGGGGTAAAATGATGAGGTAGTGGGCTCCCACCACCCCCCCATGCCTGTGAGCTGTGGGCTTGGTGCCACCGGCTTACAGGCCACAGAGATACAGACTGTCTGCATTCCTCACCGGAGGGAGCCCCTTGGCGCATCACATGGGCGTGGCGGGGAGAGGGGCCAGGCCCGGCCGGTGTTTCTCTGGCGTTGGGATCTCAGATGGGGACACCGACATACTTAGAACCAGGGACACACCACCTGTGGGACCTTCAAAGCTCAGCTGGACTAGATGGAGCCAGGCCTCCGGCTTCAAGCAGGCTTGTTCTGGGGCTACCAAGGGCTGGCATCCAGGGGCTGGAGCGACAGCACAGTGGGTAGGGCGTTTGCCTTGCACACGGCCAACCCGGGTTCGATTCCCAGCATCCCCTATAGTCCCCTGAGCACCGCCAGGAGTAATTCCTGAGTGCAGAGCCAGGAGTAACCCCTGTGCATTGCCGGGTGTGGCCCAAAAAGAAAAAAAAAAGAGCTGGCAGCCAGGTGTCGGAGCGACCACTGGGCTCTGGGCTTGAGGTTGGTCGTTTGGGCTATGCGGGAGGTTGTGGGGCGGGGGAAGGTGCCATTCGGTGCTGGGGATCGGACTCCGGCCTTCTGCGAGATGCCCTGCCTACACCTGGCCCTCTGACCACCTCCTCAGCCCTGACCAGCTCTCACCTAACACACCTTCCTGACCGCTGGCGAGGGAGGAAAGGGCTGGTCACTGCACACTCCTGCTGGCCAGGGTGAGCCACGAGATTTTGGCTCTGCTTTTGTTTTATCGCCAGTGGTACCAGACTGGAGTGATAGCACAGCGGGTAAGGTGTTGTTTGCCTCGCACACGGCCGACCCGGGTTCGATTCCTCCGTCCCTCTCGGAGAGCCCGGCAAGCTACCGAGAGTATCCCACCCGCACGGCAGAGACTGGCAAGCTCCCCGTGGTGTATTCGATATGCCAAAAACAGTCACAACAAGTCTCACCATGGAGACGTACCTGGTGCCCGCTCGAGCAAATCGATGAACAACGGGACGACAGTGCTCCAGGGCTACCAATGGTAACACTTGGATATCGTTTAAAAAACCTTCAAGACTCAATCTTTGGTAAATTGATTTGTTTTTTCCTCAGCATGTCAAGACAAATGGCTTCAGATAGCCATTATTTCCGTCTGAAGAATTCATTCCAGGGGTTGGAGAGACAGTACAGTGGGGAAGGTGCTTGCTCTATGCTGCCAACCTCAGTCCCATCTCTGGCGTGCCCAACAGCCCCCTGAGCACCACTAGAGTTGATCCCTTCCTGAGTGCAGTCAGGAGTCGCCCCTGAGCATTGACAGATGGGGACCCCAAACCAAAATATAGATAAATAAATGCTTGAAAAAAACTTATTCCAGGGGTCAGAGAGATAGTGTAGAGGTTGAGTCACTTGCCTTGCATGTGGCAACCCTGGTCTGACCCCTGTACCTTTAGGGTTCCCTAAGCACTGCCAGGAGCAAGGCCCAGCAGCCACTGGGTGTGGTCCCCAAATCCAACTCGCAACAACAACAACAACAAAAGAATTAGTGCCGAACCAACAAATACGTATATCCATGAAGCAGTGACTTGAAAGGCTCTGTCAGGAACATCAGCGCGTGTGCCTTTATTTTATTGACAGTGTACAGATTTTGAGATATTGCATTACAATACTGACTGCTAGATTTCTTATCCAGGTTTAGTTCATATTTACTCTAGATTTTTCTTCACAATAAAAAATAGAACTCATGCCGGGGCTTAGGAACCAATGAGAGCGATTCATTCCACTTTAATGAACGGCTTTATTAAACTAAGGATCTCAGATCACAGCCTTCACAGTGCAGGAGGTCACAGTTATTGAAAAAATAAATAGCAAGATAAATAGATTTTATTATTTACAACTCTTCTGCGTGTTGCTTCTGGGAGGCCCGTGGGAGAGAAGGGACAAAGACGAGGGCACCCAGCCAACCCGGCGGCCACGCCTTGCTGGGGACTCAACCCCGCCTCAGACATCCCTGGCTTGGGACATTGTCAAGGGGCCTCTTAACACAGTTGAATCTTTCTACCTGTTTGTCAGATCCTGGGTGAGCCCCCCCAGGAAGCTCCCCGACTCTCCAGGAAGCCCCACTGGCCTCTCCTGCCTGGGCCCTTCCTGGCCACGGATGGCAGGCTACACCCCCTCCTCTCAGGCCCCCCAAGGTCTCTCATCCAGTGGGCACTCCTGGCTGGACGGGAGGGATAGGGAACGTGCCCTCTGAACTGGACCCCAGTCGCCCAGACATGGGGATGAGCCAGGCCCGGGGGCTCGGCATTGCTCTGACCAAGGGCCCCCCCAACCCAAAACCCTTGGTGCGAGCCAGGTAGGGGAGCTCCTAAGGGCACGGGCCTAAAAGACATGAGCTGGGGGCCTGGGTGCCCAGGGGTCGGGAAGAATCCACTAGAACATGGCTTGGAAAGGCCGAGCGGCCAGGCATGCACGCCAGACTTCAGCAGGAAGGGACTCGCCCCTGCTGCAGACGGGGAGTGTGAGGTGAGCGCTCAGCAGTTGGGGGGGCACCCCCCTTGGGGACCGGGGGGCCAGGGGCAGGAAAGCTCCGTGTGACCGGGGGCTTTCCCCCTTCGGCACCAAGGCTGAGCACATCAAACCACAGGACTGACAGGCTGCACATTCCTTCTAGCAGAAGAGAAGTTTCCAGGGGCGGGGAGGGAGGGGACGCACATACTTTCTCCGGGAAAGGAATCGCTGGCCTCCGCGATGGAAAAGCGGCGGCCAGGCCAGAGGCTGCCTGAAAAGCCGCTATTGGGAATCTGGCCCCAGCGGCTGGCGGGCTGGGCCGGGCCGTGTCTGTCAGCAGGCCTGCAGTCTGGGAGCTGCCAAGCCTGAGCCCCGAGGGAAGCGGAGAGAGAGGCGAGTCCCGGGCTCACTCTTCGCGCAGGCTGCGAGTTCCTAACTCCCGGCTGCTGCCCTGCCCCGCCCCGAGCCCCCGTCTCGTTTCTCTGTTTCTATCGCCAGACCGGGGTGCATGACATGGGGCTCTAGCCTGGGGAGCAGGAGGGGGTCAGGGGTCTGCCCTGGGAGATGTGGGAGACAGACCCCCACCTGGAGGAAACGCCTTGGAATCGACGCACGGGACCCACTGGCGTCTGGCAAAGACGGTGGCGTCGGAGGCGTTGGTTACTGCAAACTTAGAATGTTGTAGCCTGAGCTCTCCTAGCCCCCGGCTGGCTCCTGGGGGCCACGGGGATGGGCCCTGTCCTTGGAGCTCAGCGGGGGCTTGTCCCTCACTGGGTCGCGCTGCCAGGGGCGTATCTGGGGGCCTCCAGCAAGCCCGATGCAGCGAAGGTCCCAGCTTAGCTCTCCCAGCCGAGCTGCCGATGGACCCCCTGCAGAGCCACCCCGCCGGTCCCCGCCAGGTCCTGTCCTTCGAGTTGCCTGTCGGCAAGGCCGAGCATCCCGCCCAGCTCGGAACTGGTCACGTGGGCAGAGACGGGGAACAGAACCTGGGCCCCAGCCTGCGTGCGGGGCCCCTTCCTACCGTGCACAGCCCGAGACTGTGGGGTGGACGGGACTCCCCCCACCGCAGCCGTGTTTGAGAGACCCCTGGGAGAGAGCGTGTGTGTCCCCACGGGGCCGACTCAGCGCTGACACCCAGCGGGACGCTCAGGGCTCCAGGCGGGGTGAGGGGCCGTGCACTTCCCTCCCACCCCCCCAGAAAGCATCTCTAGCAACTTCTGGATGTTTCCTCGGACACAAAATAGCGACAATCTGCTAAGAGCCGAATGGTGCCCGCCTGGCACAGACCCCTCGGCTGTCTCTGCCCAGAAAGAGGAAACCCCAGAACGAGGCTCTGAGGGTGCTGGGTGGGGGGACCAGGAACCCTCTGGAAGCCTTGGGGAACAGGCTGCACTCACACACCAGTGCGTGTTCGTGACCCCACACGCCAGTCCTGGGAGCCGTCCGGCTGGCAGATCTGCTGAGACTCCGGGCCATGTGCACACAGACAGGAACCCAGCCAGGAGGGGTGGGGCTTGGAAAGAGAAGCACCCCGGCCTCCCCGGGGCCCACGGGGACGCCCCACGCTTACACCCAGCTCATCGGGGGTTCTGCTTCCTTCCTGTTTAGGGGCAAACCCCCTGCAAAACGGAGCAACACTGTCCCTCCAATATGCAACCCCCCCACATGGAGAATATGGAACCCCAGGAACCGAGGGGAGGGGTCTGGGGAGAGAGTCTGCACTCACTCGGGGGTCCCTGATGGCAACAGGTGTACAAGCAGGGCGGGTAAGAGGGGGTCCCCGGGAAGGCCAGACCCGGGAGACGGGAGGTCGGCACTGCGATGGCCTCACAGGTGCGGGGTGGGGGGTTGGGAGTAACGGGGGAAATGGAGGGGCGGGGCGGGGGTGGCCCAGAGCGGGGGCCCAGGAAGGCTGGGCAGGGGACAGTGTTCTGACCCACCCCAGGGTTCTGATCCTGAGCTTCATGCCATGGTTGACCCAGAACTTTTCTCCAGGACCAGGCTGTCGCAGAGGGGCCAGGAGCTCAGCCTCCAGCCTGACCACGCTGGGGTCAGAGGGAAAATTCCAGAAACCAACAGGAACCCCTCGCTTCTGCTTCTAGAGGTATTTTTCTGAGTGTAACGGTTCCTTTTCCTCGCTTGCCCCCAATTAGCGGAGCTAAATTTACCTTTTTTTTTTTTTTTGTAAACCCTGCCTATATTCGCAGCAGAGTAATTACCCCATGCTAATTAGTTTTAGGAATAAAATAAAGGAAGCTATCCTACGGAGTCATGAAAGCAATCTTTTCAAATGAAGGCCTAATTATTCAAGTAATTCCTTAAATTTCTGATGGAAAAATATTTAGTTAAAAAAAGAATCTTTCTCCTACAGTAGTGTGTGTGTGTGTGTGTGTGTGTGTGTGTGTATTTTCTCTCAGCTAAAATAAATGCACAGCTCCTTTAAGGACACTACATTGGCACATCAAAGTCAAAGGGAATTTGCCATGAGGAAGACTCTAGCTTTAGTGCTCAGCTCATCTTCAAAACATTCTTATTAGTTGTTTGTTTGGGGGTGTCACAACTAGAGGGGCTGGGGGCTTATTCCTGCCTCTGAGCTCAGGGATCCCTTCTGGGGGGCTACGGGGGACCCTATGCACTATTGGGGATCAAATCGGGGTAAGCTGTGTGCAAAGCCAGGGGCCCTACTTGCTGCACCATCTCTCTGGCCCCTCAAAACTGTTTTGGTTTTTTTAAGCCTCAAACAGCAACCTCAGTAAACTTCACTGGAGGCGGAGCGTCTCTGAAAACCAGGCGGGGATCGACAGACACTGCCAGGACATCAGGGTGTGTGACGGGGGGCCTCCGAGCAAAAAGCATCTTTGGGTCTTTGTGAAAGAAAGAAAGAAATCGAGACTCACTGAGACAGTCACAGAGGAGCCAGGGCACCCAGGGGGCAGCTAAGTAGCGGGTAAGTTGCACTCAGTCCAAGCGGACCCCTCCTGGCACCTGCCCCAAGAACCCACAGGACGGGCTGAGCCCCGAGAAGGAGGCGGCGGGGTCCAGGCCTGCTCTGCCACTCGCCCTCGCCCTCGTGTCCCCGAGGGCACCAGGGCGCCCTTTCCCAGGAATGGGCAGAAACAGAAACTCACGGAAACTTGGATGTGGCATCTGAGTACGGGCACCAGGCCAGCAGCGCCAGGAGGGCACAGAACAGTTCCCCGCAGCTCCCAACACTCTTGAGTCTAAATTCCCTCCCGATGACCCCTGACCTCCCGTTGCTAAGGGGTGAGGAAACGCTCTCCCTGCAGGACCCACTAGTCAGAGAAGCAAAGAGAGGCCAGAGCGTGGAGTAGTCACTGCTAACACTGATGTGTCGCCGAAGAGGGGGGCAGGGGACTAAAGGAGTCAAACCCAACCACTTCCTCCTCCGGGGGTCTTAAAGAGCCCCAGATTCCACCGGTGGGGTGGGGGGACTGGACCTCCCTGTCCCGGAACCATCAGCTACCACCTTCCCACGCATCGCCAAGCCCTGCAAACTCCCTCCTCGCCTCCCTACTCTCGTGGCCCAGTGTCCCGTGCAAAATACCCCAATGTTCAAAGTGCTTCAGATCGGATAGACGTTTACAATAGAAACATTAAAAAAATAAAAAAAGAACCTCTATACAAAATTAATGGTGCTTTCCCCCTCCCCCCCAGAAACCACGAAGGGTTTTGTATTCAATAAATCTTTTTAATATATATATATATATATTTATATATATGTAGTTGAGTGCTGTGAAGCAATCGAAAATAGTTTCATAACTTTCTAGCTAGTTCTGGGTCAGCCTCCCGTACCTGGCCTTCTAGGCGTGGCCAACTACAAGGTTCAAGAAACTTCTCTTGAGAGACTCCCCAGGTGATGATTGGTCCTACGTGGCTCTGGCCTAGCAGAGAATAATGGCGCAGGTTTCCGGGACATCATTTCTTCACTGGTCACTAACCAGGACTCTGGGCACGCTCCTCCCGGCTCAGCAGGCTGCGACATTTGTCGGGGATATAAATAATTGGGTCTTTCAACGGGGAGGTTGGGAAATAAAGCATCACTAGCAAAGGGAAGACAAACCTCAGTGAGCCCCACGTGGAGGCAGCCGTGGGGGTCTCTGGTTAGAACCAGGTGACTGCTGGACTGTCACACGCCCCCCTGGGGCCTGTCGGGTTCGTCTTGCAGAAGAGTGACCGCCAAGGTCCCCGGCGGGAAAGATGTGTTTCAAGTAGGACGGTGTTGAGGCCAGTGAGTTTTGAATATGTGACTCATTCTCTGAATGCAACGATAAGAGTGGCGGGCATGGCCACTCGTGGCTGTCTCTCCTGCTGTGCAAAAATGCTTCCATCCCGGCCACTGTTGGGGTCCAGGAAAGAGGGGTGCGATGTCTGTCGCTCGTCACAGATCCCGCCTCCAGGCCTCCGGATCTCCAGGATGAGGTCTTGGCCCCTGCAAAGCATGGCGGGGGCTTCCGATAAAAAACGCCGCTGGTTCTTGTCTGGGCTTTGTCCGGTGGAAGAGCACCCTCTCTGGAGCCAGGGGGTCTTCCCGGTTCCACACTCACCCCAGGAGACCCCTCACTCGGCAGCATCTCCAACAGGAGACTGCCACACGAGAGACGGACAAACGGCTCCCTGCAGGTCCTGTGGGAGAAAGGGTCCCAGAGGGAGCAAGGGACGGTGCCGCCCGACGGGCCGGGCCTGCGTCGGAGCCCAGACCCTCGCCGGGATGCGCAAAGAGCCCTCGCCAAGCTGGCCTGGGGGCCGAGACGGCAGGAGAACGCCCGGACCCCCCGCGCCGCCTTGCAGCCCAGGAAAGAGGACGGACGGGCCGTCAGCAGGAGAGACGCATGGGGCAGAGGAGAGAGGGGGCCCGGCGTCCGGAACCGCGCCCGGCGGGGGGGCACAGGCTCGGTTAGTCGTCTTCTCGGCACATGGGCAAGTTGACGAAGGTGAAGACGTTGAACTCGATCATGATGGAGAAGCACAGGAAGATGGCGTAGAGGACCAGCACGTAGACGCCCAGCTTCCGGTCCAGCCTCCACTTGTTCAGGTGGATGCCCAGGACCTGAGTGAGAGGGTGCGGGGGGGGTGGGGGGTCAGTGAGGGTGGGGGACCGCCCAGGGCAGAGGGGCCGGCAGCTACACTGGCACTGCAGCCTGCAGACGCCCAGCGGGCTGAAGGCTCGCCTAAGGGGGCTGGAGCAAGAGCACAGCGGGAAGGGAGTTTGCCTTGTATGCAGCCGACCCAGGTTCGATTCCCAGCATCCCATATGGTTCCCCTGAGCACCGCCAGGAGTAATTTCTGAGTGCAGAGCCAGGAGGAACCTCTGAGCATCATTGGGTGTGACCCAAAGAGCAAAAAAAAAAAAAAAATGGAGTCCAGGTTCTGCACTCACAGGGGCTGGCTGCCGGGGCCCGGCCCTCCCCACTGGCAAACCCCTTTCCTGGGGGTCTAGTGCCCTCCAGGGTGCCCCCTGTCCAGGTGCCTGGGGTCGAGTCGGCCCACCGGGGCACCCTCTGCCCTAGACCTGGGCACACTCAGCCCTCTTGAGAGAAGCTTCCGATGCGTCCCACGGGCTGCCCAACTTCTACTCGGACACCTTTTTCTTTCCTTTTGTTCCTTTTTTGGCTTTTGTTTTTGGGCCACACCCAGCAGTGCTCAGTTTACTCTGTGCTCAGGAGTCACTTCTGTCGGTGCTCAGAGGACCATGTGAGGTGGTGACCAAAGAGGTTCTTTGCTTTAAAAAAATTTTTTATTACTATACTATTCTTTTGCTTTTGGGGTCACACCCGGCGATGCACAGGGGTGACTCCTGGTTTATGTACTCAGGAATCACTCCTGGCGGTGCTCAGGGGACCCTATGGGATGCTGGGAATCGAACCCGGGTCAGCTGCGGGCAAGACAAATACCCTACTTGCTGTGCTAATGCTCCAGCCTCTCCCCTGCCTTTTTTTTTTTTTAAAGAGGCTGTTTATTTAAAATTTCTTATATCAGGTGGGCAGCCGCCATTCCCGGCCTTTGCCGGAGATTCTTAAAGGACGGGGTGGGAGGCTATACAGTGAAAAACCTCATTCGTTCAGGTGCCAAGTCCTAAGCTGGGCTGGCCGCGTGCCAGGCCAGTGCCCACGCCGCTGTACTGCTGCTCCGGCCCCCACGGCCTGGCCACTTTCTCGCCCTGTGGCTCTGAGCAAGTCACAGGCCCCCGAGCCTCGGCTTCTCCCGAACCCCAGGTGAGTGGTCCCACCACCGGCCGGCCGTGAAGGGGCGCGAAGACAAGCACCTCCCAGCCCTGGGTGCGGGATCGTGGTGGATCCTGAGGGTGGGCTGGCCTGAAAGCCCCCCTCTGTCGGCTCGGCTGGGCGTGGGGGGGGGGCTCTCTTCCAGCACCAGCAGGAGGGCACCGCACGGTGGTAGCTAGGAGGGACAGTCATTTCGGTCCTTCGCCGTGACGTGTTGGTCACGTGGTGAATGCCGGTGTTCTTGGCAAGGGTGCCCGGCGGTGCCCGTGCGTGTCTGTCCCCTGGGCTTCACCCCGACCCTCCGCGGGAGCGAGCAGGGCTCTCGAGGCAAGGGGGGACCGGCCAGCACCAGGCCCAGGGTGCCCGAGCCTCCTCGGTAGGGGCTGTAAGGACTGGTGGGCCGGGGCTTAGCACCTGTCTCTAGCGTAAGGTCATGGGTTCCAATCCTCGATGGCCCACATGCTCCGGGGACCAACTTACGAGCGCCCCTGGGAGGGGTGCGATCCCCAGCGAGCATCGAAACGGAAAGATGTGCCAGTGCCACGGGCAGGAAGTGCAGGCTCTGGTGAGCACTGTGAGCACTGCAGCCTGGTGTGTGACCCCCTGCCCCCCGCCCAACAACAGTCCCAGGCACCACCTCCACGTGACGAGGGGGGAGAACAAACACGGAAGGAAAGGGCTCACCGTGAGTGCCACAGAGCCCAGCAGCAGGACCACGGAGTACACCAGTCCTCGGCTGTTGATCGTCACCTGCAAGAACAAGCCCAGATACCTGACTCTCAGGGATGCTCGGGACCCCCTCCTCCAGGAAGTCCCCGCGGGCTCACCCGGTCTGTCAGAGGAAAGGGTGAGGAAGGGACAGGGTTGTCAGTCATAGGAATATGCCAGGAGGCTCCGGGAGGTGGCCACTGTCCCGGGGCCCTGGCCAGCATCCCTGCCCACAAAGGACTTGTGTCGAGAGGGCCGTACCGTGGACCCGTAGTTAATGACCATGGTCTGCAGCCCCCACGGTATGCCGAGACCCACGAGGATGTCGAACACGTTGCTTCCGATGGTGTTGGAGACCGCCATGTCGCCGAGGCCTGGGGGACAAGGGACGCCTGTCACCTGGAGCCCTGTGTCCAGCCCACAGCTGTTCTCAGAGAGGGACCCCCTCCTCGGGCGCCCTGCAGCTTGGGAGCCTTTGGGAGGAGGGGGTGGAAGAGCCTCTTCCTGCCGGAAGGCTCAGGGGCGGTCGCAGGGGGGCCCAGCCCCAGGCCAGCCCCCCTCAGCACACACAGCTGTGGTCAGGCCGTGACCTCGGGGCCAGGCTGGGGTTGTGGGCCTCGGGCCTTCTGTCCTGCCGCTGGCAGAGTGGACCCTGTCTTCCCGAGTCGGACAAACGGCCTGCACCTGGCCCTTCCCTGGTTCTAGGACGACGGTCTGAAGCCGAGAGCACGAGTGGTCATTCCTGGGGCCCTCGGCAGTGCAGACCGGAGAGAAGCAGGCCTGGGTCCCCTCCGCCCCCTCCCCTGGCTGTCAGGCCTGGGTCCCCTCCGCCCCCTCCCCTGGCTGTCCGTGCCCTCTCGAGGGCCCCCTGACCCACCCTCCCCCAGGCCTGAGTCCAGAGCTGGGACAGCAGGGCCCGGCGAGGGGCGGCTGCGAGGCTGGGGGAGGGAGGAGGGAGGAGCTCCTGAGAAACTCCTCCTGGAGCCGCCTGCAGAGCAGGACCTCACAGAGACCCCCATCCCAGCTGCGAGCGGCCCCCACCTCGCGGGGCAGGTGGGCGCAGGCCTGGCCGCCACTGCCAAGCTCACCCACCTTGCCTGGCCACGATCAGGCTGGCCATGCAGTCCGGGACGCTCGTGCCCGCCGCCAGGAAGGTGATGCCCATGATGACGTCGGGGATGCCCAGAGTGTAGCCGATGATGGTCACCTGCAGGGGGGAGGGCGGGCAGCGCCCAGGGTCAGCCCCACGCCGGCAGCTGCCCCTGCCGGCACTCCCAGCTCGGGAGCCGCCCTGGCGTGACCCTCGGTCAAACCTGGAACAGGCCCCTGTGCTTGAAAGGAAAAAAGTTGGGGCCGGGGCGATAGCACAGCGGGAAGGGCATCTGCCTTGCAGTGGCTGACCCGGGTTCGATTCCCAGCATCCCATAGGGTCCCCCGAGCACCGCCAGGAGTCATTCCTGAGTGCATGAGCCAGGAGTGACCTCTGAGCATCGCTGGGTGTGACCCCCCCCCAAAAAAAGGAAAAAGTTCTTTGTTTCAAAGAAATTAAATCATGGTTTTAAATAAGTTAGAGACTGATTCAAATGGAAATAAAAATCACCCACGAGGGCTGGAGGGGTAGTACAGTGGGGCGGGCGCTTGCCTTGCACACACCTGGCTCAAATTCTATCCCCGGCGGCTTCCTATGGTCCCCGAGCCCGCCAGGAGTGATCTTGGAGCACAGAGCCAGGAGTCAGCCCTGAGCACCGCTAGGTGGGTCCTCTCACCCCCACCCTCGCCCCGCACTCCACAAACACAAATGTGGCCAATGGTCCAAAGAGTTGATGTTTAGAACACCCACCCCTCCCCCAGCCCCGGGTCCGGGCGGGGTCTATCCCCCTGCTGTGCTGGGGGCAGGAGGGATCACTCGCTGTGAGGCCGCAGACAAGAAGGGTGAGGCCGACACTGCTCCCTGGCGCCCCCCTCAGGGCACAAGCGGGACGAGCACCTGTGCCTCAGCGGCGGCCAGGAGGGAGGAGGGGCTGGCAAGGCCTGTCCCTTCCACTGTCAGGCTCCCGTCTCCTGCTGAGGTTGACGGGGGGGGGGGGGGGCGGGGGGGGCTTCCTGTGACACCCCCCTA
Organism: Sorex araneus; assembly: GCF_027595985.1. NCBI lineage: Eukaryota > Metazoa > Chordata > Mammalia > Eulipotyphla > Soricidae > Sorex > Sorex araneus. The sequence continues at coordinate 9,387,956 of NC_073304.1, forward strand.
CCCGCTTCCCACCAGGCCCTCAGCTGAGCACCTGCTTTAAGACGCTGCATGGGGTGAGATGTTCAACCTCACTGCTAGCGCGTGGCCCTGAGTTAATGGTTCGTTCTCCTCAGCAATTACACACACTCCACACGCTTGTTATCTCACTTTCCTTCGTTCTCCCTCCCACTCAAATGTCATGAAAAGCTTTCTGATTTTTGTTTGGGCCACACCCTGCGGTGCTCAGGGATCACTTGGGGCTGGCTTGGAGGGCCACAGGGGGTGCCGGGGATCGAATCCAGGTTGGCCAAATGCAAGGCAAAGGCCCTGCTCTCTGTACTATTGCTTTGGCCCCAATACTTTTTTTTTTTTATTGAGATGTGCTTTGGTCAGAGAAACACTGGGTCCTTCCACCAGACGCAGAGACGAACTTCCGTTCAGCCCTCCTCAGAAAAACGGGCAAATTCCCATCACTGAAGTCAGGGCTGGGGAATGCCAGGCCCGAGAAATGCCAGGGCCAAGCCCTGGAGTGGGGGAAGCACACAGCTACTTCCCACCAGCTGTCGCTCCCATGTCACGTGTGATGTTACAGACACGTGTGATGTTAAGGACATGTGATGTTACAGGTACATGTGTGAGGTTACAGATACATACGTGATGTTACAGGCAAGTGTGTGATGTTACAGGCAACTGTGTGATGTTAAAGGTATGTATGTGATGTTGCAGACACATGTGTGATGTTACAGACACATGTGTGATGTGTCTGTATTGTATCTGATGTTACAGACACATGTGTGAGGTTACAGACCCATGCGAGATGTGCCCATATCATAGATGTTACAGACATACATTACAGACATACGTGACATTAAAAACGTGTGTGTTCTGTCCATATTGTATGCAACATTACAGATAGGTGTGTGATGTGACAGACGTGTGTGATGTGCCTGATTCACGTGATGTTATAGACACCAAGTCCGTATCATCTGTGAGTTAAGCTATGGACTTCCAAAAGGCCCTCGGCAGAAAAACGGTTCTCCGCCTGACTTAAGGCTTCGTCTTCACTGCCTGGACAGTCCCTCCTTCCTGGAGGGGCTGGATAGTGGCTAATGGCTGCTCTCCCTCCCCGTCAACAACACATGTGAGCAGAGTCACACATACACACACATGCATGCACACAGCACACATCAGTATGCTCATGGAGGCACCATTTACAGGCATGTGAAAGTGCACACATACACGCGCACACACAGAGGCACGATATACAGGCATGTGAACATGCATGCATACACATGCACACACACAGAGGCACCATATACAGGCATGTGAATATGCACGCATATATATGCACACAAACACACATACACACACACAGGCTTCCCTGGGGATTCCGCCCTTCTCCACCTTCCCTGGTGAGTGACTCGCGCCCTGGGGGGCCGTGTGCCCCCCAGTTCAGATCTGGAGCCTGAGCAGGCTTCCGGCCTCCCTTGCCCCTGAGAGACAATGAGGCCCACCCCCACTTCTGGGGGGTGCCGCCCAGGGAGAGTGTCACCAGCCCAGTGTCCTGGCTCCCCTGGGCCTCTCTTCCCACCGACGGCTCTCCCGGGGCCCAGGAGACGTGGGCCCGAGCCCTCCCCCCGAGACTCCTGCCCTCTGCAGCCGGCATCAGGGCTGGGTGCCGGGCGCGTCCCCTCGGTGGCTGTGCGCCCGCTTCTCTCCTTGCACCTGGTCCCCGGCTGGGGAGGAGCAGGGGCCCGTGAGTACAGGGGAAGGCTCCTCCGCCCTGCAGACCCCGGCCCTCCTGCGTGGCCAGAGCGGCCCCCAGGCCACCACCAGGACCCGCTAGGAGCAGCTGAGGGGAGGCGCGGGGGGTGAGCCCGAGAGCCCGGCTCGGAGACCCAGATGCTCCCCCACCGGGCGCCCGCTCATCCTGTCACTGCCTGGAGTTTCTGCAAAAGGGGTGGGGCAGGAGCACCATTAGGAGGATCCAGGGAGCGGGCCCGGGGTCCCAGAGAAAGGGGGAGCAGATCCCTGGGCAGGACACAGCCACGGCGGCCTCTGTCGCTCCCTCATCTTCCCGGGGGTGCCCTCCACAGCAAGGGGTCTCTCGACACTCCCGGAGCTCTCCGCAGAGTCCCACCCTGAGCCCTGCCCCGCCCCTCTTCCATGGTGAGCCTCGGGCTGGGAAGCCTGGTGAGCTCTGCAGAGGCTGGGAAGGGCGCCCCCCCCTCCCCGGCCCCACGCCCTACTGGCTGGGCGAGGGAGGTGACGTCTCTCTCCCAGCGCCCGGCCCCCACTCACCAGCCACACCATCAGGTAGGAGAAGACGGCGATCCAGAGCGTGGCGGTGACGAAGGTGACCATGAAGAACTTCTCCCAGCGCGGCTTGCTGCAGTTGGGGATGGTGACGCACAGGAGGAAGATGAGCGGCCAGGTGAACACCCACTTGGCTCTGTCCCCCCGCGACTCTGCGGGGACGGGGAGAAGCGGGCACGGGGTCACTGCCGGGTCCTTCACCCCGTCCCCGAGGAGAGTGTGGTGCCCTTGCGGGGTGCACGCAGGGGGCCCGGCCGCCTCCGGGGTGTCCCGGGCAGAGCTGACCTCAGCAAGACCCTCCCAAAGGTGCCCGGAGACACCTTCAATGTCCAAATCCTTCCTCCTACTGAGAGCCCCAGAGAGAGAAGGGCTGGTCGGGGGAGCAGGCACGATAACACGGCACATCAAAGGGGCTTGGGAAGTGGACAAGGCATGAGCTGGGATCCAAGGACCCGTGCCACCCCCCCTTCCGGCTTCTGCTCCTCTGGAAGCCACACAGTCCTGGGCACACATGTCCCTGGCTCCTTGCAGCAGTGGTACCAGGCAGCTGTGTCTTAGTCATGTCCTGTGTGCCAACCAGGGGGAGGAGGAGGAGGAAGTGTCCGATCTGTCTTCCTGCAAGAATGGTGGTGGGAAGGGGCTGGAGCGATAGCACAGCGGGGAGGGCGTTTGCCTTGCACGTGGCTGACCTGGGTTCGATTCCCAGCATCCCATAGGGTCCCCTGAGCACTGCCAGGAGTAATTCCTGAGTCAGAGCCAGGAGTCACCCCTGAACATTGCCAGCTGTGACTCCAAAGGAAAAGAAAATAAAACAAAAAAGAACCGCTGGGGAGCGGGAAACCAGTGTGCAAACAATGCCCAGAACAGCAGCCTGGCACAGGGCGGGGACTCTGGGGGTCTCAGCTTCTAATTTAGCCCACGCTCATACACCCGGCCCATGGCAGTCGCAAGACTATGTGTATCTGCAGGTTTCCGAGGCTGGTGGGTTTCTCGCCTCTCCCCAAAGGGACCCATGAACAAGTCAGCTGGGCGCACCGTGGCCTTGGTCAGCCGCTGAGTGCAAGCACAGTGCCTCCAGCCAGCTGCTGGGGGCCGCGTTTGCAGGCGAGCTCAGTGCCAGCTGGGTGGTGGCACCCTGGAGACGGTGGAGGAGGGTGGCCTGCAGCTTCCGTCCCAGACGGAGCGCTGGCGAGAAGGGGACAATCAGCCCTTCCGAGGGCCCTGGGAGCTCACCAGAGGCGTGAGATGGCCCAGAGAGTTTAGTTGAGGGCATCAGCTGCCCCTCCGAGGGCAACAAGCTTTGAGGGATTTTGACTTGATTTCCGTCGGTCCTCACCAGCTCTGGAGTCGCCCCCTGTGTGCCAGCAGCCTGGTGCCCACCGGAACGGCCAGCTGAGATTGGCACCCCTTCCAATCGCAGCGCAGTGACGTGATCTGACCTGCTAAGGGAGTTCCTGGAAGATACACCCACCCCGCTTCAAGGCTCGATTTCTCTTGGCACACCAACACCGGCGTGTACCACTGGTGGCTCGCACTTGGATGTCACATCAGACAGCCTGTCCCGACATACACGGCCATTGTTGCCAAGACGTCAGTTTACACTTTAGTTCTATTCTGCCACACAGAATGAAGGAACACGATTCACGAGGCTGCCAGGTGGTGAGAAACACATTGCCTCACCCACATCAACGCGTTCTAAAGCTTTTTCCTCGGAGATGTTTGATGAGAAGGGTTTGTTGACCCTGGAGATGCCCAAGGAGGTGGAAAAAAGTGAAGACAAGTGATAAACTCAACCCTAAGGGCTGAAAACAAGAGCAGGGGCCTGGAACACCCAAAGAGGGGCTTTGAAAGTGCTACGCACTTCTGGGAACCTAGGTCCACATGGAGGATGACAGATAGCTCTGAAGACTCAACCGGTAGTAACCGTGTATGTGATCTCTCTGATAAAGAACTTTAGGGAGGAAATGTGGAGGATGTTTAAGAAGCTCAAAGAAACAATGGAACAGCCGGTCAGTAAAACACAAGAGGGTAAATTAGAGAGCAGAAATTAGAAAACTACAAGTAGAAATGATGGAACTAAGGAAGTTGGTAGGTGAAATGAAAAATTCACTGGAAGGCCTCAGCACAGAGTGACTGTAGCTCAGGACAAAAATCTTCTCAAAATTAAAAGCCCAGGCCCAGATTTATTCACTAGTGAGTTCTTCCAGACCTTTAAACAAGACTGACTGCCAATCCTTTTCAGGCTCCTCCAGGAAATTGAAAAAACAAAAATACTCTCAGACAGTTTCTACCGAGCAAACATTATCCTGATAGCAAAAACAGACAGAAACAGCACCAAGAACAAAACAAAACAAAAAAAGAATTACAGTCCAATATCCCTGATGATCATAGACGCGATGATCCTCAAAAAAAAAATACTAGAAATAGAATCCAACAACTTATCAAAAAAATCAAATACCATGATACTGTGTTAGAAAATTCTATGAGCTCGAGAAAAAACTATTTGAAAATGATGAGAGTAAACAAATTCTGTTAAGGTTCAAGATATAAAATTCAACCGTATTTCTTATCACAAACGATGAGCAATATCAAAATGTAACCGTGAAAATGGTTCCATTTACAGTAGCATCAAAACAGGGAGGGGAAAAAAATAAAGAATCAGGGCAGGGGGTGTGGCACAAATGGTGAACACGTGACTTGAAAGCATGAGGTCCTGGGTTCAATCCCTGGCACGGCCTGGCCTCTGGGCACCTCTGGGGGTAACCCTCCCCCCATCTGTAGCACCTCTTGGCGTGGACCTCTCAGGAGGGAAGGAGGGGAGGAAGGAAAGAAAGGAGAGAGGTAGGGGGTAAGGGAGGAGGGAGGTCTTATATATATGGGATGAGGTAGAGGTCCTATTTTAAAAGACTAAAATAGGACCTCTACCTCATCCCATATATATAAGAGCGACGGAGGGAAATTAGGAATAAATGTGATCCAGAAAGTACAAACTGTATGCTAAAAACTACCAAATTATCACTAAAAAAAATCCTGTAAAAACCTAAATGAATGTAAAGACAGCTCATATGTGAATTAGAAAACTTAACATTGTTAAAGCAGAAATACCCTTCCAATCCATCTACAGAGGCACAATCTCTCTGAAAAGCCCAGCTGAATGTTTCGTAGAAATTGACAAGCTGATTCTAAAATTCACATGGAAATGAAAGCAACCAAGAATAACCAAACCAAGCCAGGAGTAATTCCTGAGTGCAGAGCCAGGAGTAAGAATAACCAAACTAATCTTTACAAAAAGAACAAAGCTGGAGGATTTACACACTTTGATCTAAAATCTGAACCACACTGATACATAGGGAACCAGGTGAGGCACTTGCCTTGCACACAGATGATCTGGGTTTGAACTCTGGCACCCCATATGGTCCCCTGAGCACTGCCAGAAATGTTCTCTGAGCACAGGGGCCAGGAGTAAGCCCCAAGCACCACTGGGTGTGGGCCACCCAAGAAAATGTAATAACAAGCTACACTATTTAAGACTGAGCTATGGGGGCGGGGGAGAGAGAGAGAGAGAGAGAGAGAGAGAGAGAGAGAGAGAGAGAGACAGACAGACAGACAGACAGACAGACAGACAGACAGGAGAGAGAGAGAGAGAGAGAGAGAGAGAGAGAGAGAGAGAGCTGTAGAATAAAATTCGGAACCTAAAATTAATCTCATGTATTTACCTTGAAATAATATTTAACAAAGGTGTGGAGACAATTTAGTAAGAACAGTCTCTTAAACAAATGGTGCCGGGCCACTGACTATCCATAGTTAAAAGACTAAAATAGGACCTCTACCTCATCCCATATATAAAAATGAATTCAATGAAGTTTAAAGACCCAAACAGCTTAAAGACCTGAAGATTCAAGATCTAAACAAAAGAAACTAAACCTATATGCTTTTAGAAAAAAAAAAAAAATGGGGAAACTCTTCATGACATTGGTTAGACAAGTTTCTTCAGTGACACAAAAACATAAGCACACAAGTAGCAGAGAACAGATAAGCTGGGCTTTGTGAAAATCTAAGAAAATTGTGCTTCAAAGGACCCCATCGAGGAAGTTGGAGGCAAGTCACAGGAGAAAATATTTTAGATCATGTAAAACAGTAACAACAAGTCTCTCACAGTGGAGACATTACTGGTGCTCGCTCAAGCAAATCGATGAACAACGGGACGACAGTGCTACAGTGCTACCGTAAAAGTCTAGTGTCCAAAATACATAATTCTGACAACTCAACAACTAAAAAAAATATATTATTTATTTATTTATTTATTTATTTATTTTGCTTTTTGGGTCACCCCCAGTGATGTTCAGCGGTTACTCCTGGCTCTGCATTCAGGAATTACTCCTGGTGGTGCTCAGGGAGTCATATGGAATGCTGGGGATTGAACCCGGGTTGGCCGTGTGTAAGGCAAACGCCCTACCCTCTGTACTATCACCCCGGCCCCTATCATTGTTTTTTTTTTTTAATGGGCAAAAGGATCTGAGTAGACAGTTCTTCAAGTAAGAAGAACAAATAGCCCATAAGGATATGAAAAGGTGAATAGCATCTTTGCTCATGAGCAAGATGCAAATCAAGACAACTTCACAGCCGGAAGTAAGAACAAAAAAACTGAAAAAGTCTGACAATAACAAGGACTGGAGAAGATATGGGGAAGCGGGAATGTTCTAAACTGCTGGTGGGAATGTAAAATAGTTCTGCAACGAGCCCACAGGAAAATGCGGACGAGTCGAAGTTCTGTTACTCAGAATGCATAAGACGCCCAAACTGGAAACCGCCCAGCTACTCACGAAACAAGAGCTGAGGAATAAAGCAAACCCAGCATGTGAGTACAAAGGAATGTTATTCATGCATAAAAGGGGCGGAGTGCGGATGGAGTATAACAGGGAAGGGTGGGGGCGTGGAGGGAGAGCGGAGGCGGGAAACGTCACGTGAAAGGAATGAAATACCACCCGACACATTCTGGGATTCCACTTCCTGAAAGGCCTAGGCCAGGCAGACCCAGAGAAGCAGGCGGTAGATTAGTAACTGGAGGATGGGAGAAGGAAGCACGAGGCTCTCAGATGAGGAGTCTGGGGTTGCTTCGGGGAGGGGGCGGGTTATGAAAGGTCTCTGGAATTACACAGGGGTGGAAACTTCCAGAGTAAATCAATGGAAAAAAACCACCCAACTGCACCTCACTGATAAGGGTGACCTTGCCAGTTTGTGGATTACATCTCAATTAAAAAAAGAAATTATAAAGCAGCTGGCAACTGCACGCAGGCCGCCGGCCGAGACTTAAATCTTCGTAAGTCATTAAAAGTGCCTTTACTAAGAAAAACGAAACGAAACAGCTTGCTTGTAATAATGAGCCAAAAGAACAGGATTAGCTCAAAAATCAGTTCATCTATCCATGGTTTGCCCTAGATGCTGAAACTAGAGAACATCTGTCTTCCTAGAAATTTCCCCACATGCATCGTGCGTGCCAGAGTCCTTGGACAAGGGCGGAAAGGTTTCCATCCCACATGCCCAGAATTCCTGGCTCTGTCCTGCTCTGCGCAAATCCCAGCTCGCCCAGTGCAAAGGCTCAGGGCGTCTGCAGAACTAGCCTAAGCCCTACCTTTGGGAGGGCTCACTCGGTGGAACTGTGGCCTCACACTGAAACGCCCAGAAAACTCAACTCCACGGCCTCACAAACGTTCTCTGCAGAGACACCAACGTCCGGATAATCTCCACGTGACACCTCTTGAAGCAACAAAAAGCTTAATAAATTCTTAGACAAGGACTTACCAACCCTGCAATAGGATATAACCATATTCACATAAATTTATTTTCTAGAATCTACTGATTCCAATATTGCAACTGTGTGATCTAATCAATTTTCATGCTGGAATTGGATCAGTACAATTGCTGCTTTCTTCTACACAAAATAAAAAAGTATTTTTAAATGTTTTTTTTTAATGCCCAGGAATGTCAAGTGGCAAATATCAGAACAGAAGGCTCCCCTCACCCCCCTAATCGGCGCCTAATTGCATGGATTTGAAAAGAGGCTTTTACTCTCATCTGATCTGTGCTTAGCTTCTGGGTTAGAACATCCAGCCTGACCTGGCCCCACCCGCCTGGCCCCGAAGAGGGCCCAAATGCTCCAGCAGAACCTGCCGCAGTTCTGTAGAATTCATCCAGGGCTGAACGAGACGTCTTAGTGGACAATGGACGCAACTCCGTGGGTGCAAAAGGAAGGAAATACCAACGGCCCCTTTATGTGACTCCACGTCATTCAATGCCTAGACCAGATGGCAACCAGCAATTCTGACAAAGAAATAGGAAGGGGACAGGGATGTGACTCACAGGCTGGAGCTCAGCGTGCTTTTCCTGCACGACGCCCCAGGTTCGATCACTGGCACTGCTCCCCCTCGCATCTCCTGCAACCCCCCCCACCCCCATGAGGCATGGTCTCCTGAGGAGTCCTGCTCCCCTTTACTCGCCAGGGAAGGGCTCAGACTAGACCCCCTGAGCCTAGCAGACCCCCGCCTGGCCAGGGCGCCCCTTAGCATCCAGCCTCCTGAGCCCCACCAAGATCCAAAAGATTTGACTGCAACATTCTCCCATTCTAAGGCCATGCTCAGCGCCCCAACGGGGTCAAACTCGCGGCTATGGTGTTTCAACTGCGCCCAGCACTTGTTTTCACCGGTTATGGGAAGACACAAACACACAGAAATGACTGGGGGGCCAGGGGGGGGGAGGGAAGCAGCCTTGACGGCCACAGATTTTAGGACCAGGTAGGAGAAGCCTTTCTCGTGGTGTCCACGGGAAACGGTGGGGCAGGGGAAGCCGGCTGAGCACTGGCCA
>NC_073304.1:9402111-9582015 GCF_027595985.1 Sorex araneus
GGCTGATCCATGTGATGGACGGGACGCAGCTCCCCCTCCCCGCACCTGCCCTTCCCTCCTTCCCCTCCTCCCCCCCTGGCACCCAGAGAAGCAGCAGGGGAGACGGAGCGAGGAGGGGTGGGGCGGTGAGCGGGGCAGAAGGGCTGGACCCCAAGGCTTCCTGCCGGGCATGGCCGCTGACCACTCCAAATGCCACCTGGTGCTGGCCCGTGGCTCCCTTCCCACCCCCCCTGCCCCACACAGCGGGGGGCGCAGGGTTCCCTGGGCCACATCCGGGAAACACAAAGGGACTCTCCCACAGGAAGCCCGGCCTGTTCCTGCAGGACAGGGCAGCCCCCGCGCCAAACCCTGGGCTGGGGGGAGGCAGGGGGCTGTCCCCAGCTCTGGCTGGAGGGGGAAGGTGGCCCCTGCGGCCTCCAGGACAGTGCTCAGCCCCCCGCCCCCGGAGTCCTCTAGACAGCAGTGGCCCAGCCCTCGCCCTGGGGTCCACTGCGGGACAGCGGTCGCGCCACGGAGGACACAGTGGGTGCCCTCTGGGACCCCAGCTTCAGGGACTCCGCACGGAGCCACCGCCAGCACCTCCTGCCGGGAGTTGGGGGCAGCCGTGGGGTCCCCCCTCATGCGGTGGGGTCCTGCCAGGCCCTTCCCCACCCTGGGGCAGGAGGACAGGACATGCCCAGGGGCACTACCCCCCAGATCCACCACCCACTGGACTACGGCCACGCCCCACCCTGGCTGGCGTCTGACCCCCAGGCCCCAAGGACCCCGACCTCCGTTGGGGACGCAGCCAAGTGTCCATCCAGCCTGCCATGGACACGGGGAGGAGCTGGGCCGGAGGGTGGTGCTAGGGGCTGGGGGTGGCCCAGGGGAGACTCTGGGTGAGGGGAGGTGGGGCCGGCTCTCGGGGTGCACACGCCGTCCTCCCAGATCCCCCGCTCTGCTCTCCCGGGGGCGGGTCCACGCCCAGGAAGACCAACCCTCTGGGGTCCCAGGGCCCCCTCCCCAGGGTGGGCAGGTGCCCAGACCACAGTTCCCGAGACCGCCTCAGCGGGCTCTGGAATGAGCCAGGACACCCGCTAAGACAGTGCTCCCGGCGGGGGCTGCTCCCCAGGCCGCGGGCGGGGCGGCAGGAGGGACACGGGCTCTCAGAGCTGTGCTCTCCCGATCAGCACCAGCCCCTGCCTGACCTTGAAGACCCGGCTGTGCTGACCGAGGTCGGTGCTGCCCTTCCCACCCTGGCATCTCTCCTGGACTCAGACCCGCTCGGACATGGGGGTAGAGACAGCGGCAGGCAGGCAGCGCCGGGTAGGGCTGCTGGGCCCCTGAGCTCAGCCACGGGCACAGACTGGACCCCCCACAGCTGTGACCAGCAGCTAAGAAGGCTGCCCTCACAGTGCCTGCGGTTCGGAGATGCCCCAGTTCAGACAAACAACAGGAAGGCCAGGGAAGGTGCCACCCAGGGGCGGGACATGGAAGCTGAGCCCTTCAGATGACAGAAACTGCACACAGCCAAGCATGTGCAAAGGCCCAGGGGCAGGGGAGCCCTGGTGGACTGGGAGGCTGCTGGCTGCCAGGGTTGGAGCAGAGGCCGGGAGATGGCAAAGGGCAGAGAGGAGGCCAGTGAGGAGCCATCAGCCCAAAGGTACTGGGCCCTAGAGGCCAGAGGCCAGCCAGGCAGATGCACCCAAGCCTGAGCCAATGTGGGGAGCAGAAGGAGGTAGCCTCAAAGGTGAGAGACGGAACTCTCTGGGGTCACTGGTGGTGCTAGATTCCAAGTCCCAGCCCATGGGCTATGCTGGGCCAGAAATCCTGGCAGCATGGAACATCGAGAGTCTGAGCACAGGCAGGAAACAGCAGCGGGGTGTGGCATGTGAGTGTGTGCGTGCATGCGTGTGGGCGTGCATGTGTGTGCGTGTGTGCATGTGAGCGTGTGTGCGGGCATGCATGCATGCATGTGTGTGCGTATGTATGGGCATGTGTGCGTGCGTGCGTGTGTGTATGTAGGAGTGCGTGTATATGTGTGCGTGCGTGCATGCATGTCTGCGCATGCATGTGTGCATGTGTGTGTGCATGTGTGCATTCTGTGTGTGCAGGTGGGTGTGCATGCATGTGGGCACGTGTGCGTGTGAGCTTGTGTGTGTGCGTGCGTGTGTGCATGTCAGGGCCGTTGGTGCAGGCCTGTGTCCGACACCACCCAGGTCGTGCCCCCCCCAGCACCCCCGGGCATGGGCCCCGACTCACCAGGCATGGAGAAGGGTGACAGGAAGGCCACCTCGCCCGGCTCGGGCTCTGCGGGGGGCGGCGGGGCGGGCGGCGCGGGCTCCTGCTCCCGAGGGGCGTCCTCGGCGTTCTCCAGCGGCACGTTCCCATTCTCCATGTTCTCGTGCCTCCCGTTCTGGAGCGGTTTGCTGCCCACGCTGTTGGCCGAGTTGATCAGCCGCTGCCGCTGTGGGCGAGACACACCCCGGGTCTGAGACGGCGTCCCCCGTGCCGAGGCTGCGCGGGCCCGAGGGCTCCTCTCTCAGTGCTCGCCTGACACCTGGGGCTCCTCTCTCAGTGCTCGCCTGACCCCTGGGGCTCCTCTATCAGTGCTCGCCCAACACCCCAGCCACGCCCTGGATGTTGGGGGACACCCCGGCTCCCCCAGCAGACATCCACAACCCATCTCAAGGCTGCCTTGGCACCCTGCGGGGGGCACTGCCCGTTTCCTCTGGGCACCTTGCCCACAAGGCACGCTGGTATCAGGGCGCAGCTCAGGAGCAGGACGACTCCAGCCCAGCCCGCAGCACCCCCCAGCCAGTGCTCAGAGGCCAACAGGGCAGCCGCTGCTCCAATATTCATAATCAGCAGTTCCTCCGGAGCTTGAATTTTACAGAAACGGATTCAACTCTCGTGGATTTTTCTCTGCGAGGCTTATTTTACTCAGCCAGGCAGCTGTGTAATTCACTCATGCGGTAGTTTGTCTTTCTGGGGTGGGTGGGGGAGGGCTGTGTAGTATTCCACAGCGTGGGTATGCAAACGGCATCTTCTGCCGAGAGGCAGCTGGGATGCTGCCCATTCCTGTTAGCAGGAAGCAAGGTGCTATGGGCATTTGTGCACACGCGTTTCTGTGGACAAATACACCAATTTCCCAAGGGTGCGCGTCTAGGTGTACAGGTGCCAGACACGAGGGGGGCTCTGGTGAACCATGGGATACGGGCACCAGACGCAATGGCTCTGCATCCTTCTCAACACTTGACACTGTCACGCTTCGTGTGAGTATCTCGGTCGTATACGGCTGCACCTAAGTGTGGCTCGACTGCGCATCTTCCGTTCGCAGGGGCAGCCGGGTCCTGCCCCCACGGGAGCTGGGCTGTGCCAGACAGCAGGAATGTGCTTGAGACCCACCGGCCTCCTTCCTGCCCCCCTCTCACGATAGCTGAGAAAGCCTGGTCCCCTCCTCCCAGCCAGGAGCTGGTGCTCCTCACCAGAGACGCGGGTGTCTCTGGGCAGGGAGAGGCTGAGGCCGCATTGGGGAAGTCAACAGACTTAGTCCATTCTGAGACTCAGTTTGTCTTTTTCCCAGCTCATCTTTATCTGGGTCTCATGAAAAGTCCTGACTGATCCACCTTAGCTCGGCCTTGTGGTAGAGACCATCACGCGACAGAGAACTTGACCCCTCCCAGCTTCTTCCACGGCAAGGAGAGAATCAGTCGAGGTGCTTGAAGGCAGTGCTCTGTACTGTGCACCCAGCACCTATCTGTGCGCTGATACTCTGTACCCAGCACCTACCTGTACTCTGTGGCCATGTACTCTGCACTTATCCATGCTCTGAGACTCTGCACCCAGCACCTACCTATACTCTGTGACCATGCACCCAGCACCTATCCTTGCTCTGAGACTCTGCACCCAGCACCTATCCTTGCTCTGAGACTCTGCACCCAGCACCTATCCTTGCTCTGAGACTCTGCACCCAGCACCTATCCTTGCTCTGTGACTCTGCACCCAGCACCTATCCTTGCTCTGTGACTCTGCACCCAGCACCTATCCTTGCTCTGAGACTCTGCACCCAGCACCTATCCTTGCTCTGTAACTCTGCACCCAGCACCTATCCTTGCTCTGTGACTCTGCACCCAGCACCTATCCTTGCTCTGTGACCATGTGTCTGTCCTTGTGGTGGCTGGAATTTTCAAACTCTGACACAATTGAACATGGAGTATTTTACTTCTAGGAAGAGGAATGGGACAGTTAATTGCCTAATGTTAGTTTTGGGCATGGGATGATGTCTGGGATGACGGAGAAATTTAGTTTCCACATACATTTATCCCTACCACTTAATTACACCCCAAAGAGGAAAGCGGTCTAAGCCTGGGGCTCCAGCCCTGCCAGAGACCATATTTTGCCGTCAACGCCAGTTAGATGACAGATCGTTCTCCCCGTGAAAACCAGACACTCTACCAGGGTGAGGGTGGAACTGTGAGAAGGGGGCAGGACTCAAAGCACTGTGAGTTGTACTGATGGGAGGGCCGCAACACTAGCCTCAGGGGGTGCCTGGAACCTTTCCCTGGAAAGGATATCCAAGGCTCTCTGGGGTGTGTTCACAACACCAGGGAGGGAAGGTCCCTGTGCTGGGAGAGAAGCACACAGGCTTCCACAGGCAATAGTGAGAAGGTCCAGGGTCAGCCTCGGGCAGGACTGGCCATGCCGGGCAGGACGGCTGGTTCCACGGATGTGTAGAGGCAAGGAGAAAACTAGGGGCGGCCACTGCTGTCGGAAGATCAGGGAACTGCCACAAGGAAGGAGCCGGAACAAGGCAGCCAGCAGGTGCTGGGGGTGACCGAGGGGCTAAAGCAATAGAAAAGAGGGGCAGACGGGCTGGACTAGAGGACCCCAAGAATCAATGCAGCCCTCACTTTTGCAGTCTAGACTCACTCGGGTGGGAGCCCCTGTTCTGCTCGCATGTTAGTTATGTGACTGTGCACGCATTACCTGTGCTATGAGCATGTGCAATCACACAGTGGGCCTGGAGGGTAAGCCCTGGAACAGGTAAGCCCAGGAACAGGTAAGCCCAGGAACAGGTAAGCCCCATCCGGAACAGGTAAGCCCCAGAATAAGTAAGCTCAGGTACAGCTAAGCCCTGGCACAGGTGAGCCTCAGAACAGGTAACCATGCACTTGTGGGCATGTGGCAGGTACCCAGCCACTCACACTGGTTTGACCACTGACCAGCTCACATGGAGCCAAGGAGAGGATTGAGCAGGGGCTCCCGGGAGGGAGGAAGGGCTCCTTGGCACCCTCCTCTCAGCCTGTGAGCCAGGGCAGGCGGAGCCTGGCGTGAGGGAGCGTGTAAGCCCCCTTTCATGCCCCCTCACACCTACACCTAGCACAGTCTCCACCTCCCCGCTCCTGTCTGGTGGGAAGCAGGAGGCATCAGTCCCCCCCCCCCCCCACACACACACAGGTGTCACTTAGGGACCAACTTCAGCTTTGGCAAATGTCGCTGGGACGAAAGAGGCTGCGGTGGAGGATGCAGAGAGCTTAAAGGGCCACAGCTTGGAGTGTGGGGACCGCAGGTTTGATCCCCCATACTCTACGCTTCCATGAGCACCACTGGGGGTAAGCCCTGAGTCCCTCTAGGCGAGGTCCCCCTACCACTTGCCCTGTGGGCATGGCGATCCTGCCCATGAAAGATGCCCAGAATGCAATGAAACTTCACCAAAGTACGTTTTCACTTTTTCCTTCTTCGGTTTGGGGGCCCATAACTGACGGTGCTCAAGACTTACTTCTGGCTCTGTATGCAGGGATCACCCCTCATAGCACCTGGGAGGACTACTTGGGGTGCCAAGGATAGAACCGAGGTCAGCCACATGCAAGTCAGAGCCCTACCCACTGTGCAATCTCTCTGGCCCCTCATCGGATGACATTTTGTCATCTCAAATGGTTCAAAGTGATCCCAAGTTTGCGATGTTTACCTGCTTAATAAACTTTCCACAGAGAGGGCTCATTATGTGTGCAATCAAAGCAGAAGGGTTCCAAATCCAGAACCTTCTGGAGCAGGGCCACCTGACTTCTGCAAACAACGGCAGGTTCCCCAGAAAGATCCCTGCACTCAGCAGAGGGCGCTATGCCCGCGAGCATGCACACACCCATGTGCGTGCACACAAAAGCAGAAGACTGGAGGGGGCGGGCGAAGATGTGGGGGCGCGGCTTGGGCGGGGAGAAGGAAATGGGGCGTGGCTTGGGGGCGGAGAGATGGGATGGGGCGTGGCTTAGGACAGGAAGATGGACCAAGGCATGCTTGGGTCCAGGTGACTGAATAGGGGTTGGCTTGGGCGGGGCGAAGGGAAATGAGGGCGTGGCTTGGGGCGGGGAGATGGGATACACGTGGCAGCAGTGAGGGCGGTGGCTCATCCATTGTGGGGTGCTGTCAGCCAACCACTAGGTGACCTGGGACTCAACTCAGGTGTTCGACCTGGCACAGACCCTCCTTGATAGGGTCCTGCTCTGCCAGCTGCTCACCAACCTCCGGGCACACTCCATCAATCTCAAGGAGATCAACCTGAGGCCACAGATGTCCCAGGTGCTGCCCAGAGACGCAGGCAGGTGCGTGTTTGTCAGTATGCAGATCTTTACAACATGCCAGTCGACCAAAAGCTTACATTCAATAGACTGGGAACACCTGTAAAGGCGATTAGAGGCTGCCCAGAAAGCCTCCATCCCTCTCGGAGAGCCCAGCAAGCTACTGAGAGAATCCCGCCCGCCCGCATGGCAGAGTCTGGCAAGGTACCCGTGACATACTCGATATGCCAAAAACAGTAACAACGACGTCCTCACTCCCCTGATCCTGAAAGAGCCCCCAATATGCCATGGGGCCACACTAGCACGCGGCAGGGATGAATGGAGACGTTACTGGCGCCCGCTCGAGCATATCGATGAGCAACGGGATGGCAGCAAAACAAAGTGATACAAAGAAGAGAGTGGGCACAAAACTGGAGCTGAGATGGAGACCCAGAGGGAAAAGTCCCGAGTTGGTGCCCTGCCCCCCTCTCTGCCCTGGGTGCCAGCCGGGCAGAGCATCACCCCGCCCCCCACCCTGGCTCTTGGGGCCCTTTGTGCCGCGCACCTCGTTGATGATCATCCTGCTGGCCATGCGCAGCCGGGTCCTGGGCCCGAACTTGTTGGTGATCATGATGCGCAGGCCGGCCTCGGGGAAGCCCAGCTTGGGCGGGCTGGAGCTCATCACCTCGTCCACCATCACCACCGGGGTCTTGCTGTTCTGCGGCTCCTCCTTCACCGTGTCCAGCACCACCCCCCGCTGGGCATGGGGTCCTGGCGATGGGGACAGCAGCCGAGGGGGGGGGCAAGTCAGCGCCAACTGGCGTCCCCTCGCTTTGCAGACTCGCCCCCACAGCCCGGCCGGGACCCTGCCGCGTGTGGAGACAAGCCTGCTGGCTTGGGGCATCACCGGGACCCCCAGGGACTCCCCCAGAGTCACTCGGGAGCAGAAACTCCCCACCCCCAAGCCCTTCCACCAGATGGGGGTCCCCCTCTTCTGGGGCTTGGCTAACTCCAGCCTCACCAGCAGGCCCCATGCCCCATCGCACAGACAGGGGGGCTCTCCCTGCTGCCCAGAGCAGGACCTCCCAGTCCCCGTATTCACAAAGGTCACACTGACACGTTACCAACCGGCTGGGAGCCCAGGAGGGAAAATGCTGGGAAGCACCAGAATGCACTAGCTCTCGAGCCCCCATGAGGGGGACCATCTCTACCCTACGGGGCACATGCGTCTAGCTGTTCTCTGCAGAGCAGCTGGGGGACAAAGAAAGAGCTCCCAGCCCCCAAAAGAGGCTGTAAGACCCTACAGAGGGTCTTACATCTTGCATCTTCCCTATGATAAGCACTGTAGTCAGAGGAGAGCACTGTACTCACTCTGGCCTCCAGGGGGCGTAGCACCCTCCCTCCAAGTCCCCCAGGCCTGGCTTTTCTGAGTTCGGGGCTGGCACATTTTTCTCAGCACCCCCAGGAGGGTCTAAGAATGGAATTCCGGTCTTCCCCTCCTGGGGGGCTGCTAGAGTAGTCAGACCCACCCCCCTGCACTGCATCTCAGTTCTGGGGTGCCCCTTATGCAAAGGCGCAGTAGCCCACACACCGCTGCACCCCCCCACCCGCACGCCCTCACCCCCAGGAAGCAAGGCTCAGCAGACAGGAGACGTGGGGGTTAGACACAAGCTGGGGGCACGGGGAGGGGGCATGCACTGGTCAGAGATGGCCACCAACCTCCCGCGAGGCGTGGAGGGGACGCGCGTGGCTCCATCGGGGGTGCGTGTTACGGCCGGGGCACAAGCGAGTTACTTACAATTCGGAAGAGCAGAAGTTAAGAGGCAGAGGCCGCGGGCGGGCTGCCAGATTGGGTTAGCGTGCGGTGGAGGCCGGGGTCTGGGGCGCCATCCTCGAGGGGGGCGCCGAGTTATTGGAGGGTGTTAGTAGCGGGGATTCTGCTCGGGGAACCCCAAGGCCGGGGGGCCTTGGGAGTGGCCACCGCTCTCAGGGGGCTGGGTTCCCCGGCTCAGTCCCTCATGGGGGGAGGGGGCGGGAGGCCTTGTTCCCTAAAGCAAGCACACAGGGCTCCCCTACGCTTGCAGCCCCGTGCGGGGTCCTACCATGGGAGAGGGGGACACCCGGGGGTAGCAGTTCCTAAGGCAGGGGCAATGGGTCACCAGCCCAGAGGCCCAAGAGGCCGCCCCGTGGGGGTCCAGGGCAGCTCCCAGCAGGGAAACTCAAGGACGACTCAGAGCTGGGTTCTGCTACCCCCTCGTGGGGCCCGGGGCAGCCTGGAAAAGGGCCTTGGGGGTCAAGGAGGCCTTGGGGACTGGGTGCCCACCCGCCAGCAGAGAGAGGCGGGACCCCAAGTCCATCTCCAGCCTTGCTCCGGGTCTCAGCTTGGCACCCTGAGCTCTTGAATAGGACGGAAACGGAGGTGGAACATGTGCTGAGAGTTACAGGGGTGGGGTGGGGACCCCTGCTAGGGAACCCAGAACCAAGCTGGGGGACGCTCTCCCGCCCCCCCCCCCCCCGCCAATGAGGCTGAGCCCACCGGGGTTATGGCCCTGAGCACGGCAGGAGGGAACGGGCTGTGTCTCGGGGGCTGGGCTGGGGCAGCGTGTCCGTCTCACGGGGCGCCTGAGCCTGCCCCTCGGGTGCTGTGGTGGACACGGCGGGGAGCGGAGAGCACCCCACGGGGAGGGCGGCTGCACCCCACCCTGGCCGCAGGGAGGCCTGCTCCCGCCTGTCCCTGCCTCCTCTCCGTGTCCTCTCAGCCAGAGCTGACACGGGGCGCTCCCGGGCCCTGGCTGCACAGCAGGTGGCGGGCAGAGACCCAGGGCCGGGGCGGGAGGGGCTGAGAAACAGGGTCTGGAGGAACCCACCCCCTGGGGGGCTGCTGGGGCCCCGAGCGTGGGTGGCACCGAGCAGGCGGGCACTGCCCAAGGCCCGGGATTCCCTGCCCACATTCTCCCTGCCAGCCTGTGGGTCTGGAGGGGCCCGGGACACAGACTCCCCCCTCCTCTGAGACTCGGTGGCCCTGAGAGAGGGAGTGTGAAGCCCCCTGTGTCTGGAGTCAGAGCCCATGGCCGGGGGTCCCACAGACGAGCACGCCCCGACCCGCGTCCGAACAG
Source organism: Sorex araneus (assembly GCF_027595985.1). NCBI lineage: Eukaryota > Metazoa > Chordata > Mammalia > Eulipotyphla > Soricidae > Sorex > Sorex araneus. Next base: position 9,411,764 of record NC_073304.1, read on the forward strand.
CCAGAGTCTTTCTGAGCTGGACCTGGGTGGCCCGAGAGACGGGCAGAGCAGGCCCGGCTGAGTTGCGGGGTCAGGAAAGGTCCCGCCCTGGTGGAGATCAGGAAGGGGACCAAGGAGAGTGAGCTCCCTGGGGTCCCTCTGAGACCCCTGGTTCCACCAGCCATCACGCAGGCTTGCTCAGAGCCGCAGGGGCGGGGAGGGGAGAGAGCCCCACGGGACCAGCTGCTCTCTGAGCCCCTCCCTGCCAGCACCATGATCACCCGGAGACCGGCCGGGTTACGGGCCAGGGAGGTGGGCTCAGGGAAGTGGACACAGTGGGCGGCGCCTGGATTGGGGGCCCAAGGCCCCGCCACTGCGGGATCCAAACTCCGTTCCGTGCGCCACAGGGCTGGATCTCTCCATGGCTGCCTTCCCTGGGGTCCTCGGGGTCATGACCCTCACAACTGTGTCCCTACCGGAGACGCAGCAGGGGGGGCTCTCCCCGCCACGGCCTCGGCGCCCTGGCCCCGGCCTCATACCTGGGGGTGGGGGGCATAGGGAGGCCCCCGGGAGGGACCCCCGGGGCTCCTTCCGCCTGACCGATCTGGCGTCATCACCAGAGAAGACTCACTTCCTGCCGAGTCTTGCTCGGGCAGGAAGGTCCTTTCGAGGGGCGGCCTGGGGGTGGGTGGGTGTGTGTGCGGGAAGGGGCCGCTCCTGTCTGCTCAGCCTTACCTGGCCCCAGCAATGGCACCGAGGGGTCGTCCAGGCAACAGGGCTCATTACCGTCCTCCAGCTCGCTGCTGACCGTGTTGCCGTTGGCCACGGTCTTCTGCTTGATGGTGAAGAAGGCCTGCATCTTCACGTTGTACCTGGCGGGCGGGGGCACGGCTGTGGGGGAGGCCCGGGAGGGGTGTCCGTGGGGCGGGGGCGGGGGTCCAGGCAGGGCTTCCCTGCGCCTACTGGGCTCCAGGCTCTGAAGAGGCTCAAGTCTGGGGCCCCCATCACCATCGTCCCACCCACGGCTGGGGGCAGGCCCCCCACCTCCCCACCTCACTCCCATCCCCGTGTCCCACCCATAGCTGGGGGCAGGCCCCCCACCTCCCTACCTCACTCCCATCCCCGTGTCCCACCCATAGCCCCAGTCAGGGCCCCCAGGCCTGTCTCCACCCCACCCCCCACGCCCACCAAGGAGTGACTGCCTGGGCCCCAGCCCCCAACAGCTGCCGCAGGACCCCAGCACTCAGACCCCCGGACCCCGAACGCTCGAGGGAGCCCCTGTGGGGCTTTCTCGGGGTGCCGGGCAGCGGTGATGGGGGGGCTGTGCATGGACGAATCTCTCGTAACTCCCCTTGTTCTTTGTCTTTTCCTTGGGGTCACACCCAGAGGTGCTCAGAGCTCTGTGCTCAGGGGTCACTCCTGGTGGGGCTCAGGTACCCTAGGGGGTGGCCGGGGGCCAAGCCCAGGCTGGCTGCGTGCAGGGCAAACACCCTCCCCGCCGTGCCATGGCTCCAGCACACCCCCCTCACTTGGCTCCCTTTCGGTTACAGTGCTCGGGAGCCCAGGGGAGCAGAACACGCAGCCTCACGGCCGGGCCGGCCCCTACTGCTGACCCCTCCCCGGCCACTGCTTCCTGTTGGGAACGCAGGATTCTGGGACCTTCCTGGCCCCCGTGGGGCTGTGCCACTGCCATGGGCATCAACGGCCACACTGCCCCGGCCCCCCGCAGAGTCCCTCCCTGGCGACCCTGGGAATCACCCACCCGCCCTCTTGGCCTCCATCACTGTCCCCAGAGCCCGTGTGTTACTGAGTGCCCCCGTGGTTCGGCTGACATTTGGGCACATTCACTCAGCCTGTTCTTGAGTCCATCCACACTCAATGCGGGTGGAATGGTGGAATGTGCCAGAATGTGCTGGAACGTTCTGGAACACTGATTGTTCCATAGGGTTCCCCAGGCACCACCCCCCAGCCCTGAGCCCGGCCTGCATTTCCCCGAAAAGGATCCCTGTAGCTGTACAGACGGTGAGAAAGGGGCCACCTCGGGGCCCTGAGCTTCAGCAGGAAGTGGGGGGGCCGTCTCGTCTTTCACCTGCCACCCACCCACCCACAGGAGGCCCCCCGGCCCGGGTGTGGATCGCACCCCAGAACTGCGTCTGCTCGGACCCCCCACTCGGATGGCCCAGAGGGAGGGGGCGGCTGGATGGGGGGCGGGGAGCAGGGCACTTACTTCATGATGAGGATGTAGAACACGTACAGCACGATGAGCACCAGGCCTTCCCACCTCAAAGAGACACAGGACACAGCCGTCAGAGCGTGGGGCGGGCCGGCCCTCCCTCCCGGGCCCTGCCGTCTCTTGGGGGCCCAGAGGCTGAGGGGGGCACCCTTGGTGCCCTGGGACAACAGGGGTCAGAGCCTCCTCTTGGCGCAGGAGCCAGGCAGAGAAGGGGCCTTGAGCAATGCAGACGGGCCCTGGGCCCACCGGGTCACCTGAGGTCCTGACTCAGGGGCCTGTGGTTCTGTGGGTACCTGCAGGTGGGTGTCTGGGAGCTACAGAACCGAGGGGCAGGGCGGGGATCTTTCTGGGAGGGGGCACCCAGCACCATGCAGCCGAGGAGGCGCCTGCCTGGGACGTCAGTATTTGGGGTGTTTCCCGGGCGAGACCAGGGGCAGGGGCAGGGGCAGCAGCGCAGAGGGGAGGGCGCTTGCCGCGCACGCAGCCACCCCGGGTGAGGTCCCCGGCATGCCCTCTGGTCCCCAGAGCAAGGCCGGGAGCCATTCCTGAGTGCAGAGTAGCCCCTGAGCGTTGCTGGGTGTGACCCCAAACCAAAACCCAGGAAACACAGCCGGGGCCAGCGGGTCCACAGAGGGACCCTGGGTGGGGAGACCCCCGAACCCCCAACTCCGTGTGCAGCTGAAAGCCAGACCCTGGAGTGGGGTGCCCCGAGGCACACAGGGTGAGGAGGGAGGAGTGGTTCTCTCAGGGGTCTCTTCCCGCCCAGGGGCCGCCCTAGAGATGCTCAGAAACCACCAAGGCCCCACCCTGTGGGGTACCGGGGGCCACGCTGTCCCGGGGCCTGGCTCAGGGGCCGCAGGACGCTTGGCTCCAGCCCTTGGCACCACCTCCTCGGGCTGTACTTCCTGGCTCTTGAAAATCCTACCTCCGTGTCATTGGGGGCTCGGGGGGTCCCTAGGTTTCACTGGAGATTATCTGACATATTTCGCTTCTGGCCATGAGAGTTTGGAAGCAGCTGGAGTTGGCTTCTGTGCCGGGGGAGGGCAGGATCTTTGCCCTGGCCTGGCTGTAGCTGAGACGCCTCCCGAGGTCAGCCCGGGACACCTGTCACCTCCCTCAGCCTCCACAGCAGCCCCCGACCCGGTTCTGGGTACCGCACCCCTCCCCAGCCTGGGCTTCTGCCCAGGCCACTCTCTACACCCCTTGCTAGCTGGGCTCTGCGATGCCATCGGGCAGGGGAGGGACAGGGAAGGGACCACCCTCGTCACGCTGCAGGGACAGAGGCAGGTGTGAGCTTAGCTAAGGACGAGCTCCCTTCTGTGCCTCCTCAGGGTCCAGTGCTCCCGGCCGGGAAAGACGCTCGCAAGTCCGCGATCCCAGCTGGGCTGGGCACCGGCAGTAAGAAACAAACTTTTCAGACTTACCACACAATTTCTTCGTCGTATATAAACTGCAAAGCAAAAGAAACACAGGGAGGGGGACGCATTTACTGCGAGGAAAGAGCAAAATCTCTCCAAGCGCGGCACGACGCGTGCGTGTAGAGGCCACGCCCCTCGCTGCCGCCCGCACGGAGACCTGGGCCAGCGGGAGCAGGACAGGCAGCCGCCTAGTGTGGACCCCCCAGAGAGATGGCCCTGCCACTGAGCTTCCCAGGGGCTGCTGGGGTCCACACAGTGAGTTGCTACCCTTCTCGGGCCTCATGTACATGTGGATTGACTTAAGTATTTTGTACCTATGAAAGTTTCTGCGGGTGTCTTTACGTTCTACTGATGCAATACAGATGTATTACAGATGTATATACCGATGAATATACTGTTATGTATGTGTCCTGTGCACGTACCTATGTAGGTGTACCATATGTATGTGTTCTGTGCACATACCTATGGAACTACCTATAGTATGGGTCGACCTATGCATGTACATTATGTACATAAGTCCATATATATGTATATATCTACCCGAGTGTGTGTGTTGCATGTACGTCTATACACGCACACATAAGCATTACCTGTAAGGTATCAATGAACGTGTTTATGAATCTGTGACATCTTTCCTGATGCCCCTGCCTCTTGCACACAAGACACAGATGAGTGGGGCGTGTGTCAGAGCAGGCCCCTGTGCCCAGTTCGACCTGGCCCAATCTGATCTCAGGGACACCAGGGTCCCTAAGGAGATGCAGGGGCAGGGTGCGGTCTGGCCGGGGATGCGGTGCGCCCCCTGCTGGCAGTCATGGGAGTTGCTTTGGGGACCACAGCCAGGGTGGTCGTAGTTGGGCATCCTAGAGAGAACCCCGGGACTCCAGGCAGAGGGGAGCCCAGTACCATCGCTGGGGGGGGGGGCGCTGGTGGCACTCACCGAGGGACACTGCATTTTTACAAAACCCTTGGAGAGCCAGCAACGTCGGAGGCCCAGACGCTGCGAGCAGCCTGGAGTCCTTCCCCCACGCCAGGGAGTCTGGGCTGAAGGCTCAAGTGCTCAGGGGAGCACTGTGTCCTGGGCACAGCACAGCTTGATGGGGCTTTGGCACTTCGAGGTTCCAGTCAACGGGGGCGAGCCCCAGGCCTGTCTCCACTCTACTGTGACCGGGAGTCGTTTGTCACCCTGGAGAACCCCTCACGGGGGCCGGGGCCTCACAGGCGTCTGTCCGAGCTGGTGCGTGTCGGCCCCACACAGCTCCCGGCGGCGCCAGCAAGGGCTTCACGTGCCCAGACAGACACTCGCAGGGGCAGCCGCGTCCCTTCCACGTGAGTGATCTTACTCACGGATGCCAGCTGGGCCCGGCCCCCTGTGTGCCCGGGGGTCCTGGATCCTGGCCTTCCTGCCCCAGGAGTGGCCCCCGCCCTCAGCCTTGCCCCAGGCAACGTGGGGACGGGCCGACAAGTGAGGAGCCACCCTCTCCCCAGCCCCCGTGCTACGGCCACCAGCGGCGCCGTGCTGCGTGGAATACACTAAGGAAAACCCCGAGCCAGACAACCTGGACCGGCCAGTGGCCACCGCACATATGGGCCTGTGCCCAGCACCCCAGGACGCCTACACACCACTAGAGGACCGGGCCGAGCCGCCCGCTGGGCCTGCAGCAGCGGAGCTGGCGAATGTTGCCGCTGAGCCTAGGGACGTTGGTGGCACTGGGAGAGGAAGCCCACGGGGCCGTGAGTGAGCGCCGTGGCACGTGGGGCCCTGTGTGTGCGCCCGTGTCCTGAGCCCAGCCCCACACACCCATGTTCCCTTCGAGCTGCCCACGCCCTGGCCTGCATCCTGTGCTTTCCCATCTAGGGCTATGTTGAGACCCCAGGGAGGCCGCCCCCCCCCCGCCATCGGGAGCCCCTGGTTCCCTTCCCCCCACCCCGCAGGGGCCCCGAGCCTCGCATCAGGGGCGGGGAGCACTCACGGCGATGAGCACGATGACGGAGAGAGTGTAGTACACGGAGTCCCGGCACACGGCCCACCACGTCAGGCGCACCACCTGCGAGCACGCGTGTCAGGCACGGGGACGGCCAGGCTGCCCGGCGCCCCTCCAGGGACAAAGCACTGCGGCCTCACTGGCAGGAGGCCAGGGGCTCCTGGACACGAGCCCACCTTGGTGACTGCCTCGGTGTCCGGACTCGGCTTGGTGGAGGGGGGCTGGCCAGCACCTCACCTCCCCTGCGCTCCCTGGAGCCGCACCCCTCCCCAGGACGTGAGCCCGCACAGGCCCGCACAGGCCCGCCTCAGCCCCCTGAACCCAAGGCCGACCCTGAAGCTTCCAGAAGCCCAGGTCAGGCTTCCAGCAGGTTCTCCCATCCGCCCAGGACACGGCTGCCAGGGGGCACAGAGAGAGCCCAGGCGCTCTGGCCATGGGGGCCCAGGGCGCATAGCAGGGGCCTGGGAATCCCTCGCACACGAGGAGAGCACCCACCTGGCCCGCGAACAGCCCGCAGACGCCGATGATGCAGAGGATGTTGAAGACGGCTGAGCCCACGATGGTGCCGACCCCCACGTCGCCGTGCGTGATGAACACCCCTGGGGGAGATGCCCTCAGCGCCTGTGCAGGCTCCAGCTCTCGCCCCGCCCCTCTCAGATGGACCCGAAGGGTGCTGGGGGGTCCCAGCCCCTCCCGAGGGGAGCAGGGGTCCTGAGAAATTACACACACACACACGCACATGTGCACACACACCACACCCACATGCATGCATGCACACATGCAAACCACACACATGCACACACACATGCACACGTACACACACGTACACGCACATACCACACACATGCATGTACACACACATGCACTCACACACCACACATAAATGCAAACACTACACACGCACACACCACACATGCATGCACATGCACATACACATGCACACACCACACACATGCATGTGCACACACATGCACACACACACATACACACAGGAAGCGGCCTCGATTTGGGGGACTTTCTCTGTCTCATCGCATGGGGGGGCTCATCACCACACTCTTGAGTTTGGAACATTTCCTTGGGCCTGAAGAAACGGCCCCCCAGGAAACGGCTCATCTGCTTTCCTGCTCCCCAACTCTCCTTTACGGAGAAGAGGGAGGACCCAAGGCCCAGGCTACTCCCAGGACCCTGGGTCTCGGCGGGTGGGGGCTGGGGGAGCCACGGGTGTGGGGCGGGTGTCGGTGTGGATGTGGGTGTTTAGGTGTGGGCGGGGTGTGGTGTGTGGGTGTGGGGTGGGGTGTGGGTGTGGGGCAGGGTGTGGGTGTGGGGGGGTGTGGGTGTGCGAGGGTTGCTGTGGGCTGTGCAGGGCCGTGGGAATCGGCAGTGGGGAGTGCGGGGTTAGGGCCGGGGGGCCTGGGGATGTGGGGGTGACGGGGGGCGGAGAGTACAGGTGGGGAGTGGGGGTCTGCGGTGTGGGGAAATGCCTGGGGGTCGCTTACCGATGATGGAGGCGAACAGCTCGGGGGTGGAGCTGCCCGCGGCCATGAAGGTGGCTCCAGCCACGTCCTCACTCAGGTGAAGTTTCTGGAAGAGACCGTGGGCTGTGAGGGGCAGGCAGGGGCTCGCAGGGCCTGGGGGGCTCACACGCGCCCCCACCCCAACACCCGGACGGCCCCGGCCTCAGGTTTGGGTCCCCAGAGCTGAGGGCCCGGCAGGACAGCAGAGCTCGGCGGCCCTGCTATGTTGGGGTGCTCACGGCCGAGTCCCCCAGCCTCCCCGGGTGCTGGCCTGGCGCTGGGACTGGCGGCCACGGGGCCCTCCCCCCTCCCCATCCAATCAAGAAGGTGGTTCCGGGGCTTGGGGGCTTGGAGAAACCGTGGCGATGGGGGTCCCTTGGAACCCGCCTGGCCGGGCTGCCTCTGCCCCCTGACCCCGGGAGGTACAAGGGGGAGCGGGCGGGGGCTGGGGTGCAAGCCCACCAGATGCTGCTCCCCAGTCCCACCCCGGCACCCCGAGGCCCCGAGCCACATCGGGGGTGGCCCTTGAACACGGCCAGTGGAGCCCGAGTGTCCCCGGCACGGCTGGGCCAGGCCCCGGTGCAGGGCCGGGCTGGGCCCTGAGCACCCCCTGCCCCCAGACCCAGCCGGACTCTGGGGTCACTGCAGAGGGCGCCCCTGAGTGTGTGTCCACCCACTGGCTGGCCAGACGGACCCTGAGGGTGGGGGCTGGGCCTGATCCTTCTGCCGAGTCCCGGGAGGCCCCTCAGTCCAAGTCACGGATGAAAGCCAGGGTCCTGGGGCCACCACGAGTGCCCCCCGTTGGGTCCTGCTGTTCACAGGGGACCCCACGCGGCCCTGCATACCTCACAGATCTTCTCAAGAGACGGAACGAAGAAGTCGTCACACACGATGGCCAGGGCGTAGAACATGTACAGAGCCTGCAGGGAGGGGGCGGAGCGTCCGCCAGGGGTCAGCCAGCCGGCCACGAGGCACGCACCCCCCACCCCTGCCTGCAGGGGCAGAGCTCAGCACAAAACGCACGCAGGCCCTCGGACACGCATGCCCTCCAGGACTTCAGGGAAACTGAGGCTGGGACTAGTGGCCGGTGCAGAAGGAGCCCTGTCCACGTTCCACGCAGCCACTCACCCCACACGGCCAGCAGGCACCGCCCTTGGCACCCCCACGCCCAGGGCTGGTCCCGGGTTCGAATGCCAGGCCGCCTTGGGTCAGTCACATTGCTGGGTCTCAGCCTGGCCATCGTTTCAGTGACAGAGTTAGAGGAGTGTAGATGTCTGAAACAGTTTGTAGACCACCCTGCCTCGCCCTGTCCACCCACCACGACCAGGGGCCATTGTAACGATTTGGTCTGTTTTGTGGCACCAAGAATGGAAATCAGGGCCTCCTGCCTGCACAGCAAGTGCCCTACTGCTGGGCCACACTGCCCGCCCCTCCAGGTACTAGTCTGGCCATCTGAGATGATGGCTGAGGACACCCCAAAATGCCTCTTCTAAGTCACCCGAGAGGGGAACAAACAGACAAAACCTCCGTCACTGCCTGGGAAGCAGCACATGCAAAGATCCTGGGGCCAGAGTGTATCTATGGCAGGTGAGGGACAGCTGGGACACCCGGGGCTGGGAGGAGAGAGCAAGGGTGAGGCAGGGGGAGGGAACAAGAGAGGCTGAAGGGAGAGGCGAGGCCCAGGACCTTGCACAAGGGGGCTGGAGCCTCACACTCGAGTGAGCCGGCCTTGGCAGAGGGACGGACGCCCTAGTGACAGACAGAAGAGCAAGGCTGGAGCCAGCGCCCCGCCAAGGTGCCTCACCACTAACAGTGACCCAAGGCAGCGGAGATGCGGCAGCTGCGGCCACCTGGGGTGGCTGCCCAGTCCAGAGCCTCAGAATCACCTGAGCAAGGAGACCAAGATGGCGCCTCCACGGCCGGCCCTGGGCCCTGCGGCCGCCACAGGATCTGCCTCCTCAGCGTTAAGTTTGTCCCTGAACTGGCCGGTGAACTTCTTTCTTTTTTTTTTTTTGTCCTTTTTGGGTCACACCCGGCGATGCACAGGGGTTACTCCTGGCTCTGCACTCAGGAATTACCCCTGGTGGTGCTCAGGGGACCCTATGGGATGCTGGGAATCGAACCCGGGTCGGCCGCGTGCAAGGCAAACGCCCTCCCCGCTGTGCTATGGCTCCAGCCCCAGGTCACCTGCTCTAAAAGGTGCGAGACCCCTGAGACACAGAGGCTCGGGCAACATAGATCTGTCTCTGAGGTGCCAGGACCTTCTCTGAGGGGGTCAGCTAGCAGAATACGGGGACTAGTTAGCAGACCAAGAGGACTAGTTAGCAGAATCAGGGGACTAGATAAGTAGGAGGTGGGCGCCGGTTAGCAGAGAGGACTAGTTAGCAGAATACAGGGACAGGTTAGCGAAGCGAGGGGACTAGTGAGCAGCACAGGAGGAGTCGTTAGCAAGTGGACGGGCGTGGTCGACAGAAGGGGGCACCAGTCACCAGAGCGGACTAGTTAGCAGAACGGGAGCTCGAGATAGCAAGCTGGGCAGACTAGTCAGCAGAACGAGAGGACGAGCTGGCAGAATGAAGGGGTCCGTGAGCTCACGCAGGGGGCTGGCTGGCAGAAGGAGGGGGCGCGGTGGCCAGGCTCACTTCCCCGAGGGCGAGCGCGGGAGGAGGCCAGTGACGGTATCACCGTGGTGATGCCCCGGTGGGTCGGCGCCCCGGCCCGCTCGCATGAGCAGACCACCCGTCCCTTTCAGGAGAACGGCCCTCGCCTGGAGTCCCGGCCGGCTCGCTCTGGGTGTGGAAGCTGCTCGCCCTGCCTCTGCCCTCTCTCCTGCCAGGCAGAGCTGTCTGGGCCCGGGAATGACGGCCCCTGGCGGCGGGTGAGAGGGAACGTGTGTGTGTGTGTGTGTGTGTGTGTGTGTGTGTATGTGTGTATGTGTGTGTGTGTATGTGTGTATGTGTGTGTATGTGTGTATGTGTGTGTATAAGTGTGTGTATGTGTGTGTATGTGTGTATGTGTGTGTATATGTGTGTATGTGTGTATGTGTGTGTATGTGTGTGTATGTGTATGTGTGTGTGTTTATGTGTGTGTATGTGTGTATGTGTGTGTATATGTGTGTATGTGTGTATATGTGTGTGTATGTGTGTATATGTGTGTATGTGTGTGTATGTGTATGTGTGTGTGTTTATGTGTGTGTATGTGTGTATGTTTGTGTGTGTATGTGTGTATGTGTGTATGTGTGTGTGTATATGTGTGTATGTGTGTATATGTGTGTATGTGTGTGTATGTGTATGTGTGTGTGTGGTGTGTATGTGTGTGTATGTGTGTGTGTATGTGTGTGTGTGTGTGTGTGGTGGGGGGCACGCGTGAGTGGGATCCCAGTGCCAGACACGGGGCCCAGAGAGGGGACCGGTCTGCCTCTGAGGGTCGCGGCTGCTCCGTCACCACTCCCTGGGCCTTGGAAGCAACGTGGACCCCGCGGAAATGATGTTGCTCTGGGCAGCGTCTGTGCTGGGAGGAGCCCTGGTCCCGATCACGGGGTCAGTAGAGCCCGCCACACGCCGTGCAACCCCTTCCCCTCCCCTGTCGTCATCCAGGCCCTTTGAAGTTCATCAGAGGCCGAGGAGTGCGCCCCCGAGCGTGAAGGCCTGGGGACTCTCCGGGGAAGGTGACAGCAGCTGCCTCCGTCACTCGGACCCTCGTCGGGGACAGGAGCAGCTGCTCTTCCTCCCCGGGTGCAGAGCAGCCCTCAGGGGGAAGGGACTTGGTGTCCGGCTCTGGGCAGTGGGGGTGGGGACACACAGGGACACCCGTGGCCTGGCGGCTGGAAGGCCCGTGGCTTTGTGCTGAGACGGGGCGGCGTCTGTTTGGCCTATGACCGCGCCGGCAGCCTCGGGGTCCCCCAGACCACTCACCCCGAGGATGTGCAGCAGGACGGCTCCGTGCTGGCGCTCCCTGTTGGAGAACAGGTCCGTGGGGAACTCGTGGATGGCTGCAAGACAAGACGGCAGGGGAGCTGTTAGGGGGCTCTCCACGCCCCCCTGCACGCCCCCCAGCCACCCCCCCGGGGGCAGACTGGGAAAGGGGGCTGGGCACGGATTAGTCCCCATGGCCCACCATAGCTCGGTCACGTCCTTCCCGAGCCTGAGGCTTCGAACCCCAGTAGGACGGGAGGGTAAGCTGCGAGTTTCGGGTTCAAAGCCCGTCCCACCCGTGACGGTGGGACGCCCCCGTGAGGGACCCTCAGGCACCAGGCTGGGGGCAGTCCCCAGAGGGCAGAGCCATGGGGCGGCTGAACGTATAAAGACCCCGCGTCATTCCGCAACTCCGGGGATATCAAACTTCTGGAAAAGGGGGGTCTGGGGAGACAGATGGACCGTGGGTTTCGGGCAGGGGGGGAGGGGGTTGCTACTAAAGGGGGTTCAGGGTTTTGTGCGAGCTAATAACGTGTCCTGGCGTCGTGCTGCTCCGTGCAGAGTTCTGACTCCGTCAGGAGTGACGAACAGGACGTGTTTAGTTTCTTATCTGGGGGGGGGCTGTTGGCATTGCTGCTGGCCGAGTGCTCGGGGCTGCTCCCGGGGTGCTGGGGACTGTGCGGGGCCGGGGAAGGAGCCCGGGGTCCCACACGCAGAGCTGCACCAGTCCACTGAGCCCTTTCCCTGGCCCTGCACTGGACGGCTCAGCGGCTGGACTGGGCAGCGTGTGAAGGCATCTCAACAGAGCAGCTGCCCAACACAGAGGGAAAACAACCTGGGCTTCTCACGGAGCATGGAGACCTTGCGTGGTTTTCTTTTCCATTTTGTTTTTTTTCTATTGAGTCACTGTGAGATACAGTTACAAAGCTTTCGTGTTTGAGTTTCAGCCATACCATGATCAAACACCCATCCCTCCACCAGTGCACACTCTCCACCACCAATGTCCCCAGTATACCCCCCCTATCTCGCCCCTTCCCCTGCCTCCACGGCAGATAGTTTCCCCCAGACTCTCTCTCTATTTGGGGGCATTATGGTTTGCAACACAGACACTGAGAGGCCATCACGTTTGTTCCTTTATCTACTTTCAGCACACATCTCCCATCCCAAGCGATCCCTCCAACCATCATTGACTCAGTGATCCCTTCTCTATCCCAGCTGCCTTCTCCCCAGCTCATGAGGCAGGCTTCCAACTATGAGGCAATCTTCCTGGCCCTTGTGTCTACTGTCCTTGGGTGTCAGTCTCCTATTATGTTATTTTATACTCCACAAATGAGTGCAGTCCTTCTATGTCTGTCCCTCTCTTCCTGACTCATTTCACTTAGCATGATACTCTCCATGTTCATCCACTTAATAGCAAATTTTCATGATTTCATCTCTCCTAACAGCTGCATAGTATTCCATTGTGTAGATGTGCCAAAGTTGCATGGAAACCTTTTGCCTTTTACTAAAAAGTGAAAAGAGGGGGCTGGAGTGATAGCACAGCAGGTAGGGCGTTTGCCTTGCATGCGGCCAACCCGGGTTCGATTCCCAGCATCCCATAGGGTCCCCTGAGCACCGTCAGGAGTGATTCCTGAGTGCAGAGCCAGGAGTAACCCCTGTGCATTGACAGGTGTGACCCAAAAAGCAAATAAATAAATAAATAAATAAATAAATAAATAAATAAGTGAAAAGAAACAGGAAAAAGTGAAAAGTCCCAAAGAGGAGACTCGAGATGGAGGCCGGCATGTTCGGGAGGGTTCTGGGGTTCTGTGCACGCGGGCAGGAGCCCCCCGGGGCGGGGCATCCTGGGATCTGGACAGACAGACAGCAGTGGACAGGCGGACAGACAGGTATGGACAGACAAGGGCTCACGCCCAAACCGCTCTGACGCCATGAGACTGCCAACAGGCCGGGGCCCCCGTGCCTCAGTCTCCCCGCCTGCAAAGTGCTGAGGCAGTTCGGTCACGTGTGGCTTTTGGAGCATTTCAAACTGTGGAGAGCTGCGAAGCTCGTCCCCCCACAGGCCAGGGTGTGGCCCACGGGTACAGCAGGTGACCACCCCCCGCCCCCCACCCCGCCCCCTGCCCCCCCTCGGGAAGGCTGAGGCCCTGGTTCCCACGCCCTGTCCCCGCCCCGCTGGGGTAGCCCCGCAACGAAAGTTGCAGTAAGAAGAGCAAATCATCAGAAAGTCCCAATGAGACGCCTTCCTGGGCTTCTAGAATATTCCTCCCTCATCTCTGCTCCACTGGAATCCTGGGACAGAGAAGCTAAGGAAGTCAGCTCTGGGGTCGAGGGGTGCGAGCAGGCGTGCACAAGGACCGAGTTCAATCCAGCCCCCCTCACCCCTGCCCCAGCACCCCCAGCTGTGCTCCCAGAGGCCACCTCGCCCCTCGGGACCCGGGCCCTCACTGAGAACCATCAGCCTGGGTGGCCTGGGTGGCCGAGGGTCCCTGGGAGTGGCCCCTGGGCCAGCTCTGGGAGGCCCCTCCTGGCCAGCACTGTCCCCTCAGGGACAAGAGTCCCGTCCTGCCAGGTCCCGCCAGCATCTCTCCCTCTCTCCCCAGCCCAGCCAGGTGCTTCCCCCGCAGGGGAAGGTGAGGGTCAGAGCCCGTCAAGGAGCACCTCAGGGCAGCGGTGACCATGCTGCCAGCTCTCGGATGCCCCCACCGTGCACCTCTCGGCAGAGCCAGGCTGGGAAAACCAGCACCGGGGGAAGGCTCTGAGAAGGTCTGCAGCAGAGGCCTGAGGGAGCAGGGAGGGGCGAGGGCTGAGGGCAGGGGCGCAGTGCAGGGGTGCGTCTGCAGGGCACCACAGGGCAGGGAGCACTGGTACCTTCTCCTCCTCCTCCGGTCGGGGGCCCCTGATGCCAGAGTGGGCCCCACTGCCCTGGAGGGCCAGCGCCCTCGAGGACCAGAGCCTGCGGCAATGGGCATCCCTCCCTCGGGGCTCGGGGGCGGGTGACTCCTTCAGTGGCCCATGGGTACGGCCTTTGTGACCGTCACTCCCCCACCCGCTCCCCCGGTCCACCCTCGCCTGCTCCTAAGCCCCGCAGGGAGGCATCAGAAGCTTCTGGAAGGTGGAGACCCACTCCGCGCTACGCGGTCGGTCTCCTCAGCACCTCGGCCGGAGCTGCACGGTCGCTTCCCGTTGAACCTTCGCGGCTGGGGGCGTGGCTCGTAGGAGAGCCCCCGGGTCCGTGCCCAGCCCCCTCCCCTAACCAGCCAACTGAATAAACCACAATACGATGCTAATAGGAGTTGTCGTCTGTATCACCTCCACCTATGGGTGCTTACGTGACGCCTGCAAGCCCCTCACGCACCTCAAAGGCGTCTCGTTCCTAGCAAGAGCGGGACGCTTGCTTGCAGACAAACTTCCAGGGGGGAAAGAGAAAACGACCCAAAATGCTCTTCTCTGTACATACAAAACTGGCCCCAAAATTCTGAAAAATGCTTCTACTTTATATGGAAACCTTTGTTTTTTTTTCATTAAAGACCAGTCTCCCAACAAAACACAGAAAACATCAGCTTCCCAGAGACGAGCCCCAAGCCCCACCACACACACACACACACACACACACACACACACACACACACACACACGTTCCGGCTTTGAAACACGCAGCCTCGAATGCAGCCGAGCCTCTGCCCTCTCTCTCCTCCCCCCCCCAGTCACCAGACAGCTCTGATCAATTCAAGGGCAGCTTCAAGGCACTTGGGCTCCAGAAGGAGAATTAGAAACAGTGGTGCCGGCTGGCAGCCTGCAGCCGGGAATCTCATTTCCAGGAGAAAATGTTTGTGTCTAGGACACTTCGGTGACAATCAAGAGGCATCGTGGCCATGAAAATTCACGAGCACTGTGAGTCCCCAGGTGTTTCTGGGGGCCCGTGATTCCTGTGGCCCTGGGGGCGCTGGGGGCTTAGGATAAAGTAATGTTGCTTTGGGCTGGAGGGCACCCGGGACGTGGCTTCGTCCTTGGTGGGGACAGCGGGAGCAGCCCACTCGGCAGCCTGCAAGCCAGAGCGACCCTCTGCCGTGCCCGCCGACCCCTGGCCTCTGCACCCGGCCAGCCTCCGGGCACCTCCACGATGCCCGAGGCCGTTGCTGCGGTCTGAACCACCCCAACAAGGCTGAGGAAAGGAAGCGAGACCCCGACACACCCCGCCACGCAAACCGAGACCCCCGGGGGCCCGCGGGCTCGGGCCTACCTCTCATGCAGCCCACACAGGGCTGCACAGGGCAGACTCCTTGGACCCGGTCCAGGCTGTCCCCCTTCTTCCAGCGCCACCTGGTGGTGGGCCGCCATCCTCCCCAGGGACCACTTCTCCAGAACCAGCCCCCAGAAACCGGGATGGGATGGGAGGTCGGGGTGCAGGGGCTGTGTCCCCGCCACCTCTGTCCTCAGCGGTGGGGCCTCCTCTGCAGCAGCCGCTGACCTGGGCACGCAGTCCCCCCCCCGGCCTCGGGGCCCCGCTGCACGTGCCCCCAGATGGAGGCGTGACACGGGACCTAGGCAACGTGGCATCAGACGAGAGACGGGGCCGACCTAAGACGGGGGCTGACGGGGGGGGGGCGGCCGGAGCCCAGTGCTGTACGGGCTGAGCCTCGGCCTGCAGAGCAGGAGAAGACGAAGCCCCCCTGCGCTTAGCGGGGAAGCGGGAGAGCTCGGGGTGCTGCACTGTCTCAACCCCTGCTTCCCGACACCACCTTCTCCTCCTGCTCCAATCGGGACCCCCGGAGTGTTCAAGGGATGAAGCCGGCAAATCAGAGGGAGCCCCACCTGCCCTGCCCAACCCCCGCCAGGAGAGGGGGGACCCCACTGGCAGGCACACTCGGAGGGGGGACCCACGCCAAGCACACGAGGGTTCCAAGGTCACACTTAAGCCTTTAAGCTGCCGAAATCCTGGGGGGGAGGCAGAGGGTGGGGGAGGGGCCAGGCGGACAGTGGCGCTGAGCTCGGGAGACCATGGGTGATCCCACACCCTGCACAGAGGGGGGGGTGCTGGGGGACGAGCCAGCAGCTCCAGCCCAGCCCCCTCGGGGGTCTTGGTTGGGACCCCGTGCACGGAACCACTCACCGGGCTGGTTCCCACCCCGTCTCCCTGCCCCAGGCTCTCCTTACTCCCACCCATGTGTGAGAAGGTGGGGGTCTGCGGGGGTCCCTCAGGTGCCAGCTGCTTTCCGGAGCACAGGACAGAAGCCCCATCGTGGGTCCTGAGTTCCGACACCCAGGAGGTGCCCAGGCCAGCGGGGACAGGGACGCTGCGTGTCCGAGCCCTGAGTGTGGCTCTCGCCACTGTCCATCCACCTGCATCGCCGCCTCTTCTCCACAAGGTCCACGAGAGCTCAGGGAGCCCAGCCCTGGGGGGTGCTGGACCGCTGCAGGGGCTCCCGAAGTCCCTGTTGGGGGGGGGCGACGGCTCATGGGGCACAGAGGATGAGATGGGGCCAAAGCCTGGGGCGCGGGAAGCGTCCGGCTGGTTTCCCGAGGGCGTGCACCCACTGGGTCTGCACACTGGGAGCTAGATGCTGCCTCAGGGCCCGGCCGTCCCAGTGCCAGATCTGAAGGCGGCCGGGTCACTCCCCAGAGGCCCGACCCACCAGGTCAACCCTGAGAAAGCTGCCTTCCCATTTTATTGATGGGGAAAGCAGAGGCTGACAGCTCTGCCTCCCTTCCCAGCGCCCCTGCCTGGCACAGGTGCGAGCAGGACTCTGTGGGGGCTCATGCCTGGTGCGTGCGAGTACCCGAGTTCGAACTTGGCACCATATCCCGCCCCCCCCCCACACACAACCACCACTACCTGGATGGGCCTGGGCTCTTGGTCGCCCAGCATGGGGTGGGCAAATGTCACCAAGAGTGGCCCCTGTGCCCCCCCAGGCACTGCTTGCAAGCCCCCCCCCACAAAGACTCAAACTAAAGCGACTGCTGCTGAGGGCCCAGCCAACGCCGCGCTCTCCTCTTCTGAGCATTTTCCCACCACGGGGAGCACGGGGGCTCAGGGGAGCAGGCCCAAGTGAAGTGAGTCAGGAAGAGAGGGACAGACATGGAAGGGCTGCACTCGTTTGTGGGGTATAAAATAACATAAAAGTAGACGGACACCCAAGGACAGCAGACACGAGGGCCAGGAAGACTGCCCCATAGTTGGCAGCCTGCCTCATGGGCTGGGGGAGAAGGCAGCTGGGATGGAGAAGGGATCACTGAGTCAATGATGGTTGGACGGGGTTGGAGATGTGTGCTGAAAGTAGATCAAGGACCAAACATGATGGCCTCTCAGTGTCTGTGTTGCAAACCAAAATGCCCAAGAGTAGAGAGAGAGTATGGGGGAAATTGTCTGCCATAGAGGCAGGGGGAGAGTTGGGATGGGGGGGATACTGGGGACATTGGTGATGGAGAATGTGCACTGGTGGAGGGATGGGTGTTTGATCATGGTATGACTGAAACTCAAACATGAAAGCTTGTAACTGTATCTCACAGTGATTCAATTAAAAATAAATAAATAGGCCATCTTGATGCCACAATCCACAGAGAAGCGGCAGGCATTCTGGTGAGCAACGCGGCCCGGACAATGCTCCGGACCCGAATCGGGGCCAGCAACACCGGGGGGCCGGAAGGAGGAGGTGCCGCCAGCACACCTTCTCCAAATGGAACCCGGGCGACACTGAGCAGCAACTAACACGGCTCCAGGATTCGGGACTGGGACACATCCGACCTTTTCTAAAACCTGAAAACATACAATCTTTGAATGGAAAACTAATTATCAAATGCCTCCTTATTAGGGTTATCTTGTTTGGGGATATAACTCCCACAACAATAGTGAGTTTTGTGTTGAAATATGGAACGTAATCAAGGTGAAGAGAAAATAAAGTGAGGTTCATCAGTTATACAGTTGGGATGGGGGGCGGGGGGTATACCGGGGATTTTGGTGGTGGAATATGGGCACTGGTGAAGGGATGGTGTTTGAATACGGTATAACTGAGACATAAACCTGAGAACGCTGTAACTTTCCACATGGTGATAAAATTTAAAAAAAAATAAAAATTTATATTAAAAATAAATAAATAAATAAATAATGCAATGCAATGCAATAAATAAATAAATAAGTTAGTTAATTAATTAATTAATTAAAAGAAGGAGCAGGCCCGGGGCGGGGAGTCGGGTGGGGTGTGGGGCGCCCTCTCAGTCGAGCCCCACACAGGCCGGAACAGACTGGGGACCACAGGCACGTCTTCCCCCTCCCCGAGCCTCTCACAGCCTGGCCCCTGTGTGCGTGCACCCCACATGGGTTCTCTGCCGCCCTCCGCCCCCTGCCCTCCCTCTGCCCGACCCCCACACAGTCCGCTGGGTTTCGGGGGCACCTTCCTGCCCCCGCTCCAAGAGCGTCCCCTGTGCTGGCCACTTCTTCCTGCGCTGCCCACAGACCCCTCTAGCCCGCCCCCCCTCCCTGCCGGGAACCAAGGGAGAGGCAGAGAGACAGTGGAGAGCAGGACCCCGGGACCCCCAGTGCCAGTGCCGGCGCCCAGGTGGGGAGTCATTGGGGTCCCGTGACCGCTTTATTAAGCAACTTCTCCCAGAGGAAACTCCCCTGAGGTAAGCAAGCCCACCTTCCAGACACTGCCCCCTCTGCGGAGGGACTCTGGGGTCTGCAAACGCCTCTCCTGGCCAGAGCAGCACAGACGGGCGATTGTCTGCAGGGAGCCACCCCTGCTCTCCAGGTTTAAAGTAATAAATGTGCAATGGGATGGGGCATTCCATACTTATTACTGTAATTGTTAAAGTAATTACTCTATATGACAATTCACATACCACGCATTATAGGGATATTACTAGATGCCACACATAGTAGATACTATATATTACAATTATATTACTATAATTTTTTTAAATGAATCGCCGTGAGATAGTTACAGACTTAACAAACTTTCATGACTATGTTTCAGTCACACAATGCCCATTCTCCACCACCAATGTTCCCAGCATCCCTCCCGCCACCCCCACCCCATGCCCCCTCCACACCCTCCCCCTCACCCTGTGGCAGGCACATTCCTTTACTCTCTCTCTCCTTTTGGGTGCTATACAGGCATGACTACAGTTGTTGAACAATAATTGCTAAAGCAATAAATATGGAATGTAACGGCATTTAGGGACCTCGGCCCACAAGACCGTGAGACCAAACCTTTGTCTCGTTTCTTTATAGTTCATCCTTTGCAGCATCTCTGCTTCAGCTCTGTGCAGCCGGGAACCATCCTGGGCCCCTGCGCTGGTCCTCCCTGGGCCTGGTGAACTCCTCACCCCCCCACCCCCACCGTGCCCGCTACCCACAGCCTTTGTGGCCGCACATCCTCCTCCCCCGCTTGAGTCACAGGCCAGGCCAGCCGGCGCACACACCCGCACACGTGACTCTGCACTCGTCCATGGTGTTCAGTGGCCCTTAGGACACCGGCCCCAGGGACACCCAGGTCCACAGCCTCCCGGCCATCCTGGTCCTCACCTGGTCAGTGACAGCGCCTGGCGCACAGCTGCCCAGGGCAGACACACAGCGGGTTGGCCTGGACCTGCCTCAAGGCAAACCCAAGTCAGAGCGCGGCCCAGAAGGCTGGCCAGAGGCCTGGTCACTCCTTCCCTGGACTCCCTGGACTCCCCCTCCTGGTTTAGTTTTGTGTCTCGGTCACACCTGGTGGTGCTCAGGGGTTACTCATGGCTCTGCACTCAGCTCAGGGATCACTCCGGGGGGCTTCGGGGACCATATGGGAAGGCAGGGATGGAACCTGGGTCTGCCGTGTGCAAGGCCAGAGCACTATCCACTGGCCCATCTCTCCGGCCCCCATTACTCAAGGGTCTTGGAAGCCCTCACCACAGCAGGAAGAAAAAGATATCAAACAGACCCAATTTGGAAAAAGAAGTTAAAATATTACCATTGGGTTTTTTTCTCTCTTTTTGGCTTCTGGGCCACACCCAGCAGTGCTCAGGGCTTACACCTGGCTCTGTGCTCAGGGATCATTGCTGGTGAAGCTCAGATGATGCCAGGGACCTAACCTGGGTCAGCTCTATGCAAGGCAAGTGCCCTGCCCACTGTGCTATCTCTTGAGCCACCTCAAACTCTCACTACTGGCAGACAACATGAAAATACACGTTGAAAATGCTAAAGGCCACTAGAAAAAAAATCTCTCAGAAACAATAAGTCAAAACAGTAAGACAGCAGGTTACAAAATTCATGACAAAACTCTGTGGCATTCGTGTACGCAAACCATGAGCCAGAAGAAAAAGAAATTTAAAAAAAATAATAATCCGTTTGACCCTCAGTCTCTGCTGGTGAGACGGTCAACTGGTCCCGTCTTCCTGGAAAGCAATAAGGATGTTCCTCCAAAAACAAGGAATTGACCCAGCCATTCCGCTCACTCCGTGGAAAACATCCCAGGGGCCCCAGACCGCAAGGCAGAAAAGCCACCTGCGCTCCGAGCTCCCCTCGCACCGTCACCACGGCCACCTGCCTGAGAACAGACGCCCGGAAGGACTCTGGCGCACACCGACACGGGGTCACACGCCCTCGGAGGAGATGGAGCCGTGCTGCTTGCTGCGAGGCGAGGGGGTGGCTCTGCCCAGTTCCACGCTGAGTGAAATTAGTCGGAGGCAGAGGGACAGACAGAATGACCCCGCTCAGATGCGGCATAGACAGACAGACACCGGTGCCCTGGGGCTATCCAGCCCAGCACTCGTGGCGAGAAGTCAGCACGCCGGAGGACAGAGCGCCGAGAGGGGATACGAGGGTGACCACAGAGGCGGGCTGGGGGCCCCGGGGGTGCTGGTGAAGGGTTGGTAGGAACATCGGACACCTGAAACTCGAACAGGGGTAGGTTGGTATCGCAGACCCCACAGGGGGCCTGGCGCCCCTCTGGAGGACGCCCCATGGGGAATTGACACTGTGAATTGGATTTTTCAGAAGGAAAAAAAAAAACTAGCCTCCAAACGTGCCATCCCCTCTCTCTCCCCCGGTTAAAAATGACCCCCGCTAGGGCTGGAGCAGGGCGTTTGCCTTGCACATGGCCGACCCAGGTTCGATTCCCAGCATCCCATATGGTCCCCCGAGCACTGCCAGGAGTAATTCCTGAGTGCATGAACCAGGAGTAACCCCTGTGCATCGCCGGGTATGACCCAAAAAACAAAAACAAAAAAAATAATGACCCCCTCTTTTTAAAAAAATTTTTATTAGAGAATCACTGTGAGGTACAGTTACAAACTTATGAACTTTTGTGTTTGCATTTCAGTCATATAGTGATCGTTTACCCATCCCTCCACCAGTGCCCATTCTCCTCCACCAATGATCCCAGTATCCCTCCCACCACCCCCACCCCATCCCCCACCACCCCACCCTGCCTCTGCGGCAGGGCATTCCCTTTTGTTCTCTCCTTTTGGGTGTTGTAGTTTGCAATAGAGGTATTGAGTGGCTATCATGTTTGGTCTATAGTCTACTTTCAGCTCGCATCTTCCAACCCGAATGGGTCCTCCCAACATCCTCTACTTGGTGTTCCCTTCTCTACCTGAGCTGCCTTTTCCCCCAGCATGTGAGGCCAGATTCCAAGCTGTGGGGCAGACCTCCTATGACCCCTCTTGGGGCTAGAGCTATAGTACAGCAGGTAAACCAAGGTTTGATCCCCAGCATCCTATATGGTCCCTTGAGCACTGCCAGGAGTGATTCTTGAGTGCAGAGCCAGGAGTAACGCCTGTGCATCGCCGGGTATGACCCCAAACAAACAAAAAATACCCCCTCTGGAAGCCCTCACATTGCTTCTGAAACCCCGAAAGCTAGACTGGTAGGTTGGGAAGAAATTTAAGTAGCTTAAAATTTTGATCTTTTCCACTGATGCGTTATTTTTTCTTAAACCACCCAAGTGCCAGAGCTGACAGCCAAAAATCGTGATTTTCCCCACACCAATTCTCCAGTTTAAAATAAACCTCCCCGAGAATGTTCTACCTTTCATGGGCAACAGTTGGAATGCCTAGGTTTGTATTCCTCGTGTCCCAAACAGGAGTAAAAATAATGAGATTAAATCCCCGGCTTAGCCTGCGTGAAAGGGACTTTAAAATCCTGCGTTTCTCTCAGTACATTCCCGAAGAGATTAAGCACCATGGAAAATAAAAACAGGATAGAAAGATCCGGGCAGAGGTCCACCCGGTCCGGGGGCGTTACAGCTGGCAAAGGCCCTGGATGCCACCAGGCTCAGCCGGCCACCCAGGAGGGCACAGCTCTGCACAGACTCCAGGGGGCACGTTTTCTGTCCCCCCTATCCCTCGTACCCCTCCCCACCGCATCCTGCTCAGCCGGTCTGTGCCACCCACTGGGATCCCGACTTAAAAATCCACACAAGGGGGGCTGGAGACATAATACAGCGGGTAGGGCATTTGCCTTGCACGCGCCGACCCGGGTTCAATTCCCAGCATCCCATATGGTCCCCTGAGCACCACCAGGAGTAATTCCTGAGTGCATGAGCCAGGAGTGACCCCTGTGCATCGCTGGGTGTGACCCAAAAAGAAAAAAAAATCCACACGAGGGTCCTACCTGGCTGTGCTTAGGGGGCTCGGGGACCCTACGCTGTACCAGGGATCGAACCTAAGTCAGCCACGTCCCCAGTGATCACCTTCCCGGCGGTCCCATTATGGCCCCCAGATGGAATCGAAGCAAATCCAAAGTGCTCATCACGGAAGGACCCAAATCACGACACACCACGGTGGGCCTGAGGGCAACAGAACTCTGACCCCTGACCTCGAGCCCCCTGAGCCTGGACAGCAGCTGCCCACAGACAGGGCCCGGAGGGTCAGTGCTCGGTCAGCGAGAGGCATGTCCGTCCAACCCAGCACCAGCCAGAGGAAGGGAACCGAGGGCATCCTGGGCCCCGAGCGCGGGATCCACCCCCCCACCGCACCCTGGCTGGGGCCCACCAGAGCCCCCGACCCTGTGCGTCGGCAGATGAAGGCTTCCTGCCTGCCCCTTGCCTCTGAGTGTCCCTGGATGTCTGGGGTGGCCCCGGTCCAGCAGGGAGACCTGGACAGCGCCACCTATGGCCAATGCTGGGGGTCGATCCTGTGGTCTCTGCCCCCGAGCCGCAGCCCCCAGCTGCTAATGCATCTTCAGTAACAGCCTGCTTGTTCGCGGGGGTTTGGGGGCGACCCTGGCGGTGCTGGGATCCAGCCCGGGGCCCCGCCCACTGAGCCGTGTTCCCGCACCCCGGCTTCTGCGCCCCTGGCCTCTCCGAGCCCGTCTGGCCCCGACGGCCCTCCTGCCGGTGCCTGCCCTCACTCATGTGCACACAGGAGGGGTTCCCAGGGCGTCTGGTCCGTTCGGGGGGCTGGGAAGCAATGCCAACCTGTGAGGCTGCCTTCCCTTCTCCCTTTGGGCGCTCGGGATCCCCCTTCCCAGAACCCAGGGTTGTTCGGGGCCGGAGAGATGGTCCGGCCTTGCACACAGCAGACCCCAGTTTGATGTTTGACTCCCAGCACCCATAGTGTCCCCGAGCCTGCCAGGAGGGACCCCTGAGCACAGAGCTAGGAGTAACCCTGAGCACTGCCAGGTGCGCTGCGGAAGGAAAAGCCAAAGAACCAAGACTGCTTGTGACATCAGTCTGCTGCACTCCGGGCCGTGCGACCCAGAGGCGGGACAGGCTGGCGAGAGCAGAGCAAGGGCCAGGGGGCAGGCCCAGCCAAAGTCCCAACACAGGCGCCCGCTGAGTCCCTAATTCCAGCTCCCCCGGACGCTTCCACTGAGTCCCGGCCAGGGGAATCAGGACCCACAAATCCTAGATTCCACGAGCCCCTGGGGAACAGGCGTCCACAGAGTCATCGGGTCTGTCACCGGCAAGCCCTCGCCAGGGCACAGCCGCCGGGAGGCAGGTGACGGTGCCCGGGCTCAGGGAGGGACAGAGGCCAAGCCCGTCTGTCCCCAGAGGTCAGCGTCCGCGTCCCCCCAAGTCACCCTGCCCAGGGGAGGGCCCCACTGGGCGGGTGGAGACGCCCAGCCGCTCGGTAGGGGTCAGAGCCGCCCCGTCGAGGGCCCGGCTCCCGCTGCGGGCTCAGAACCCGCCGCCCCGCCCCGCAGGTCCAGGACGACAAACACCCAGGCTGGCAATGGGCACACTCCTGCCAGTTTCCAACACGCGGGCACTCGCTGCTATTCCGGGCTCCCCACAGGAACGAAGGCAACCGCTTCCTCCAACAAATAAGCCCAGAAGACTCAGTTTAACCACAACAAACACAGGAATAGATCGAGTCCCAGGCCAATTCAGTTACCCCCCCACTTCCTCCTGACTCATCTCCCCTTGGATGTGACTCTCTCTCCCTCTCTCGTCTCTCTCTCTCCCTCTCTCCGGCTCTCTCTCCCTCTCTCTGCCTCTCTCTCTCCCTCTCTGTCTCTCTGTCTCTCTCTCCGTCTCTCTGTCTCTGTCTCTCTCTCTGTCTCTCCCTCTCTCTATCCCTCTCTCTCCGTCTCTCTCCCTCTCTCTGTCTCTCTGTCTCTCCCTCTCTCTGTCTCTCCCTCTCTCTGTCTCTCCCTCTCTCTGTTTCTCTGTCTCTCTCTGTCTCTCCCTCTCTCTCTCTTCCTCTCTCTCTCCCTCTCTCTCTCCCTCTCTCTATATCTCTGTATCTCCCCCCTCTCTCTCCCTCTCTCTCCCTCTCTCTGTCTCTCTCTGTCTCTCCCTTTTTCTCTTATCCTCTCTCTCCCTCTCTCTGTCTCTCTCTGTCTCTCCCTTTTTCTCTTTTCCTCTCTCTCCCTCTCTCTGTATCTCTCTGTCTTTCCCTCCTCTCTCTCCCTCTCTCTGTATCTCTCTGTCTCTCCCCCTCTCTCTCCCTCTCTCTGTCTCTGTCTCTCTGTCTCTCTCTCCCTCTCTCTCTCTCTCCCTCTCTCTGTCTCTCTCTGACTCTCTCCTCTCCTCTCTCTCTGCCCCCTCTTTCCTTGCCCCCCTACACTGACAACTCAGTACTTCGGTCTGAGTCCTCCTTGGCCCTGCATCCCTCCCCACACGAGTCCCCAGCACCATCTGCCAACAGGTCTGTCCAATCCGTGAACCCCGGTGCTGTCGCTGTGGCCCATCCAGCACAAACCGGTCTGTTCTGCCCGCGTGACCAGCGCTTCCCTGCCCGCCCCCCAGTGGTGGGGTCTGCGCCCTCCAGTCCTGCTGCCCACAGAGGGGGCCGGGGACGAGCTCTCCCCGAGTGTCCGTGCTCCCCTTGGCTGCAAACGCAAACAGCCCCACCCTGTTCTTCGACCCGCTCCCTGTTCTGCGGGGGCTGAAACTCCCAGTGGAAGGGCTGGGCCGGCCTTGCCGGGGCACGCGTGTCTGCGGGAGCTGAGCTGGGGACACAGAGAGGTTAGGTAATTTGCTTTCCGTCACACAGCGAGTGGCGAAGGCAAGGAGTTTCCACCCAGGCCCTCAGCCACTGTTCCTTTGTGCTCAGGGCTGGCCAGTCCCTGGCCACTGGTCTCACTGTGGTTTAACACCTGTGCCAGCCATGGCTGTAGCAAGCCCAGACACAACCGCTGAAACAGCTTCACTGGAAAGTAGCATCAGGGGCTGGAGCGATGGCACAGCGGGGAAGGCGTTTGCCTTGCATGCAGTCAACCTGGGTTTGATTCCCAGCATCCCACATGGTCCCCTGAGCACCGCCAGGAGTAATTCCTGAGTGCAGAGCCAGGAGTAACCCAAAAAGCAAAAAAAAAAAAAAAAAAAAGCAGAAAAAAGAAAAGTAGCTTTAAACAAGAACTGAGTGCTGAAAGCAGGTAGAAGGTCCTACACAGGACCTGAGTCCGCTACTTGGAACTGATTCTGTGCGGGAAGTGGGGGGGGCTCCCCCGAAGCCTCCCGCTCCCCTTCTGCACCCCCAGGTGGTCACTTCCGCCCCTCATGGGAGGGGCCTCCTCCGCCCTCTGCCCAGGGGCGTGGGTCCCTGAATCCTCCCACTCGGCTGCTGGGGGAGGGAAACTGATCTCCTTGGGGGGGGGCGGGGAGGAGAGTTGAGGCTGGGGGTCTCTGTCGCTGCTGTGACCAGCCCCCCAAGTCACCTGATGTCTCTAGGCAAACAGCTGTTTAGGGAGCACTTCCAAAGGGGCCAAGTGTCTGGGGCACGTTTGCAGGGGGGCAAGGTTTGGGGGCTATGCCTGGCAATATTCAGGGTTTACTCCTGGCTCTGTGCTCAGGGATCACTCCTGGGTGTTGCTCAGGGAACCATATAGGGGGCTGAAATCAAACCAGGGTCAGGATGGGGGCGTGCAAGACAAGTGCGCTAACCACTGCGCTATCTCTCTGGCCCCCAGGGTACTTACTCTTTGTGGAGGTCCCTAAAGCAAGACGCCGAGGAAGGGGGAGACGGCTGGGTGAAGTTTAAGCAGGACTGTTTAGCTCTTGTTTCATCTGCACTCAGGAGCAGGCTGGAGCAATTGGGGGTGTGGGGAGAGTGGTGGCCTTCACAGGCAGGGCAGAGAGGCCGCCCTGCACCCCACCCTTCACCCCTACCTGGCTGCCTGTCTGGCCGGGCAGACACAACTCAGCAACTCAGGCAGGGCACAGGCAGGTTGGGGGACCGATCACAGTCACGTGGCAAGCAATGCATGTGGAACCGGAAGCTGGGCAGCCCGGAAGTGGGTCATCGTCTCTTTGGCGGAACCAAAGGCGAGTTCTGGGCACGTGGAAAACTCCCCCCGAGTCCTGTCTGTGCAGGAGGCTACTCAGCCCGCTCATCCCAGCCCACATGTGGGAGCCCTCGGGCAGGAAAGGGCTCAAGACGAGTGGCGCCTCCCTCCCTGGAATCCGTCACTAGAGAGACACGCCAACAACACCCCTGACTGCAGTGGCGCCCCCTGGGGTTGTGCGGCAGGACCCGAGCTCTCTTACTGGGCCCGGAGTGCACACACCTGACGCCACGGCCCCCGGTGTGTTTGCGTCGGTGTCTCTGCTCCCAGCCTCGGCCGCACGCAGCAGGTGCCCAGAGCACCAGGGGCTTGACCCGTGAATGCTGCTCTGACCCTTCCCAGGAAGCCTCCTGCCCGGAGCTGCCCTCCCAGCGGGGAGCCGGGGCTGACATCCCTCCCGCTCCAGGAAGCCGGCCACTTCCATTACGACCGATTGCCCCGTGCCGGCGTGTACCCCCAGATCCCGTCTCTCAGGAGGGGACGGAAGGACCCGGGAGGGCCGAGCCAGGCTTCCTCTGTCAGCCGGCGATCCTGCGGGCACATCGGCTGGCACCTGGGACACAGTGCAGGAGGGCGGCCAGTCCGTATAGCCCGTGTCTGTGGTGCGCCTCAGCCCGACCAGGGGCGCCCACGGAGAGATGCGCTTCTCCTCCTGCAGGTGTTCGTGCTGTCGTACGCAGTCCACTACACCCCCAGTGCACAGAAAACTGGACACAGAGCTTCCTGGTCTATCCCCTGTCAGCTCTCCGTGTGTGTGTGTGTGTGTGTGTGTGTGTGTGTGTGTGTGTGTCCACATGTGTGGTCCAATCCTGAGCCACGCTTCTCATTTTTCCAGAAAATCCAAGTCCTATACCTTCAGATCATGAACAGGACACCAGTTCCAAGAGCCTGGCACTTTCTTTGAGACCGGAGTGAGAGTCCCAGGGCTAAGGTACTTGCCTTTCAGTGGCTGACCCTGTTTGGATGCCCTGAGCACTGCCAGGAGTGACTCCTGAGCACAGAGCCAGGAGTAGCCCCTTAACACCATGGGGTGTGACTCTCCAAAAACCTCAAACTAAAAAAAAAAATCATGTCCCCCTCTCCAGGAGTCAAACGGCCAGCTGTGCTCTGTCAATGTCCTTCGGGCTGTATGTGACTCTGTTGCACCACTGCCCGGAACACGTTTCATCGCTCTTGATGTCGGGAAGCGGGGGTGGGCTGGTGGGGTGGGGGAGCTTGACCGTTGGGAGAACAGGCCGGGCCAGGCAGCCCTGCCGAGCCTCTGAGTTCCAGTCCCATCCGCCACTCACCAAGGACACGCAGGTGGAGGAACAAAGTCTAGGAGCCCGTCTAGATCCCACCCGCTGCCTGCAGGAGGGAGCGGAAAGGCTTCTCCCCCGGACTCGGGGCCTCTGAGACACGGCCCCTTCTCGCACGTGAAGAGTAAGCGTGACGCTGGGTTACTGCTCTATAGACGTTATGAAAACCCAGCTGCCCTTTTCCCGTTCCTTTGAGCTCCACTGGCGAGGCTTCCTCCGGGAGGCGAGTGGCCGTGGGGCCTGAACAGCTGGTGTCCGTCACGCCTAATGGGCCGGCTTCATTCCCGCGCCGTGGGCGGCAGGATTAAGGTGACGAAGCTGAAGCCGTTGCCAGGCTGAGCCGATGGCGATCCCCGACCCCGAGAGTGGCCTTTTTAACGCAGGGCGGGCCGTTTCTGGAGCCCGGCCCTCTCCGCGACCCTCCAGCCTCCTCAAAGCGCATTTAAGATCCGCCACCGAGACCAGAGTGAAAGGACAGGCTGCACCCCGGGTGTTTGGGGGCGGGAGATGCTGGCGCTGGACGTGTCCGCCTGAGGGGCTGGGCTGGACGAGATCGTTCAGGGAGCCGGGAGAGCCTGCGGGAGCCCCCGGGAACAGGCTGCTCGCTCAGTTTCAAACGCCGCGCCAGAAACCGGCAGGATCTCTGCCCGTGACGTGCTCGCCTGGGAAGCATGTGACCCCCCCACTCCCAGGCAGACGATCGCTCCAGCCCTCAAGTATTTTTTATCCTAAGACATGGTGAATGCTTTTCTGCTTACTGCCGCTCCAAACTGGTTTGGAGCCTTCAAATCTTCCTGGAGCACCGCCATTTAGAGTACTGTTCACAAACATGATGCCCGCCATAGCCATGCCACTGGACTCCGCGCCAGGCTGTTTCACTCGGGGTGGGGCACCCCAGAGGAGGGGGGGTGAGAGCCCCGGCAGCCAAAAACCTCCAGAACCCAACCACTGCCATGCTCAAGGCCGCTCCCCACACATTTGGGCTGAGCCTCACACATGAGTGAACATATTCCTGGATTCAGCGGCTGCTGTTGTGGCCACGTGACACATCATAAGACACTCCCTACCTGTTCTCCCTAAATACCACACCACATTTGATGGGATTCAGATAGCAGGCAACAAATCATCATCCTGTTGCTCATCGATTTGCTCGAGCGGGCACCAGTAACGTCTCTCATTGTAAGACTTATTGTTACTGTTTTTGGCATATCCAATACCCCACGGGTAGCTTGCCAGGCTCTGCCATGCGGGCGCGATACTCTCGGTAGCTTGCTGGGCTCTCCGAGAGGGACGGAAGAATCGAACATGGGTCGGCCGCGTGAAAGGCGAATGCTCTACCACTGTGCTACCACTCTAGCCCCAACAAATCATAGAGGGAACTATATATATATAGTTATATATATATATATATATATGCATGCATATATACGTTAAAAGACCGAGTGGCTGCCCACCAACCAGATGATCAGACTTCTTCGTCAAAACCGTGAATGAACAGTTTGAGGCTCTTCCTGTTCCTGGATCGAGCAGATATCATTGGGCTACACTAGCACGAGACAGGGACAAATGGAGACTTTACTGGTGCCCGCTCAAGCAAATTGAAGATCAACAGGAAGACAAGTGATACAAGTCATAAGTATTTTCATATATATATGTATATATATATGAAAGCTCACATCACTCAACCTTTAACATGTTATTGATATCCTAAAGAATATCTTAATGACTCCTGCCAAAATAGAACAATCTTCACACTGTTTCCTATATGAATACTTTTTTATAAGCATTTTCAGTGGTTCTTCACAACAGACAATACAAAAGATATTATTTTGGTTGTGCTTTGGGACAGGGATTAGGGCTGGGGATGGAAACATCCCGAATTTGGGAAGGTGTCATGGTGGTGGGGTTGGTGTTTGAATATCAAATGTAATCAAATATTGTGAACTACCTTGTAACATAAAAAAATTAAAAAACAATCAGAGTACTGTTCACGATGACGCTGGGGCCTTGAGACTGGAGAGAGAGCACTGCAGGGAAGAGGGAAGGTACTTGCTTGCATGTAGTCGAGCTGGGTTCAATCCCCATCAAGTGTCTCCTGAGCACTGCCAGGGGTAAGCCCTGAGCACAGTGGGTGTGGCCCCAAAATCAAGCAAAAAGGCATTGGATAGAAAGTGGGGTCGTGGGGGGAGTTAAGGAGCCCCACGGGGTGTGAAACCCACCCAAGCTCCGGGGAAAGACAACAGACACCCGAGAACTAGGTGGGCTGTCAGAACTCAGAAGCGGGGGTAACTTGCTTGTTTCTTTTTTTTTTTTTAATAATTTATTGGTTTTTTAATTAGTGAGTCACAGTGAGGGTACAGTTACAGATTCACACATTTTCATGCTTGTTTTACCCTCATGCAATGTTCGAGAAGCCATCCCTCCATCAGTGTCCATTCTCCACCACTTATGAACCCAGTATCTCTCCCACCCCCCATCACATCCCCCCCACCCCACCCCATCTCTGTGGCAGAGCATTCCAATTTGTTCTCTCTCTCTCTTCTTTTGGGTGTTGTGGTTTGCAGTAGGGGTATTGAGTGGCCATCATGTAGTCTCTAGTCTACTTTCAGCATGCATCTCCCTCCCCGCTCGGGATTTCCAATCACATTTTACTTGGTGTTCCCTTCTCTATCTGGGCTGCCTTTCCCCCAGCGTGTGAGGCCAGCTTCCAAGCCATGGAGCCAACCTCCTGGTATTATAAACTACTATTCTTGGGTGTTAGTCTCCTACTCTGCCATTTTATATTCCACAGATGAGTAACTTTCTTGTTTCTTTTTTTTTTAATTCTTTTATTAATTCACCATGTGGAAAGTTACAAAGCTTTCAGGTTAAAGTCTCAGTTATACAATGCTCAAACACCCATCCCTTCACCAGTGCACATATTCCACCAGTGCACATATTCTTGTTTCTTATTGAGGGATGGAATCTGGGCCGTCGGACACTCAAGGCGAGGCCCCCCCACCTGCGTCCTGGGGGTGCAGACTGCGATCTGACCCTCCAGGGCGGCCCTGCAGGCGTCAGGCCCTGGAGCAGCCAGGCCGCACAGTCCCGCTGGTCCAGGTCCGGCGTCTCCTTGAACCCCCCGTGAGCCCACGGAGGAGGCGAAACCACACATGGGGCTCACGCCGTTCATCCCCGCGGCCGAGGGGGTCCCTGGAGTCCCGGAGGGGAAGGGGGCCTGACCCACGGCCAATGGGAGGTGGGGGCAGAGCAGGAAGGAGCCTCCATCCCCTCAGACTGCGGCCACGCAGGCGACGCTCCCTGGGACACGCTCACGTCGAGTCAACTGGCAAGGGCGCGAATAGCCGGACGCTCTCCTAGGCACCCGGCGTCTCCCGACGGGAAGCTGCAGCCGCATGACCACAGCTTCCTCCCACCAAGCCCCGGCTCACACACCCGCTCACCTGTACCCGCTCCTTCCAGAACCCTCACCTGCTCCCTAGAAAGCCACCGACTGTCCCTTCCCGGTGAGAGTCTTGGCAAAGGGAAGCTGGCACGGACCCAGCCCGAGGAGGGGTTTCATCAGCCAGCTGCGGGGGGGGGGGGTGCATGCAGACTCTCCTCTGAGGGGGCTGAATGGGGGGGTCCTTGGTAACTGCAGCAGTGGGGAGTGAGGCTGGGAAACTGAGTCTCCACGTGGACCACTAAGGTGAGGCTCAGATAACCCCAAATTTCGAGCCCCAAGAATGGGTCCTGGGGCTAGAGCGAGAGCACAGCGGGGAGGGCGTTTGCCTCGCACATGGCCAACCTGAGTTCGATTCCCAGCATCCCGTGTGGTCCCCCGAGCACCGCCAGGAGTGATTCCTGTGCATTGCCAAGTGTGACCCAAAAAGCAGAAAGAAAAAAAAAAAGAATGTGTCCCACACTTTCTAAGGAGGGCGCTGCCCTTTTCCCAGCACCGGGGGCCAGTTCCAGATGGCCGGGCTGCCCAGTCCTGCCTGGAGGCCTCCTGCCCCCCACGGGTGTCCCTCCCTTCCCCCCGCCCCGTCACTCACCTTTCAGAGCCTCATCCAGAGCTCTAGCCTGGCCCCGTCCCCTCCTGCTCCCTCCTGCTGGAGGCAGAAGGGCCTGGAAGCATGGGGGGGGCGGGTGTGGGGGTCTTTCCTGCTCCACCCTCACAGTCCCCGGACCCAGCTCCCCCCTGACGTCCTCCACACAGTTAGCACCGGCTGGTTTTCTCGACCCCCGGGGCGGAGGGACACGATGTCCATCCGCGATGTTCTGTAACTAGACTTCCCCGGGCAGTTAGGAAAGGTAATCCAGGGGCACCGGCTGCCACCAGGCTTCATCGTGACACGGGACACAGCATGGTGCCCAAAGGCCTCCAGGAAGGCGGGAGAGGCCCGCCAGCTGGGAAGGCACTTGCCCTGCACGTGGCTGACCCAGATAGGACCCCCAGCACCACATCTGTGGGCCCTGAGCACCACTACAGTAAGCACTCAGCCGACTTACCAGGTGTGACCCAAAAAGCAAACCCAGAAAGAAATCAGCCCCGAGCCACAAAGGATTCCTGGAGGAGACAGGGGTCAGGGGATGGTCTGTAAAGAGAAATTCACCAGCCAGAGGGAGAGGGACAAACAGGGTGATTGGACTCATCAGTCGGATATTACACACACACACACACACACACACACACACACACACACACACACACACACACACACATACACACACACACACACTTGCAGTATGTGAATCATCCCTAAAGAGAGCAGAAACAAAGGCCAGGAGGACTGGTCCATGGTAGGAAGCTTGCCACAGACAGGGAGGGAGGGCAGTTAGGACAGAGAAGTGACCACTGTGACATTGGCAGTCGGAGATGATCAATCTGGACAAAAACTGGGTGATGAAGGCAGGTAAAGGGACGTGTATGATAAGTAACAGCATTGCAAACCACAGTGCCTGAAAGGGAGGGGGGAGAGAGAGAGAGAGAGAGAGGAGAGAGAGAGGGAGGGAGAGAGAGAGGGAGAGAGGAAGAGAGAAAGGGAGAGAGAGGGAAAGAGAGAGGGGGAAGGAGAGGGGGGAGAGAGCGAGAGGGAGAGAGAGAGGGAGAGAGAGCGAGAGGGGGAAGGATAGGGAGAGAGAGAGGGAGAGAGGGGGATAGAGAGAGAGGGAGAGAGAGAGGGAGAGAGAGGGATAAAGAGAGAGGGAGAGAGAGGAAGAGAGAGAGGGAGAGAGGGGGAAGGAGAGGGAGAGAGAGATGGAGGGAGAGAGAGGGAGAGAGAGGGTAAGAGAGAGGGGGAAAGAGGGGGAAGGAGAGGGAGAGATATGGAGGGAGAGAGAGAAGGAGAGAGGGAGGGAGAGAGAGGGATAGAGAGAGGGGGAAAGAGGGGGGAAGGAGAGGGAGAGAGAGAGGGAGAGAGGGGGAAGGAGAGGGAGAGAGATATGGAGGGAGAGAGAGGGAGAGAGAGAGGGATAGAGAGAGAGGGAGAGAGAGTGGGGGGAAGGAGAGGGGGAGAGAGATATGGAGGGAGAGAGAGAGAGAGAGGGACAGAGAGAGGGAGAGCGAGCCTGCCATAGGGGCTGGTGCAGGGCTGGGCGGCAGGGAAACTGGGGACACTGGCGGTGGGAAACGTTCACAGAGGAAGGAACGGATGTTGGAACGTTGTATGACCGAGACTCAATCGTGAACAACGTTGTAACTGTATATCTCACTGTGATTCAATTTTAAAAATACTTTTAAAGGAGAAATTCAGGTAATTCTTCATGTAATTAGAAACTGTCCCAGGGCCTTCCAGCTCCTGCTGGCGGGTGTGTGTGTGTGGCGGGCGGGGGGGGATGACAATACCATTTCCTCATTCTCCGACTGGCCGTTGGTGTTAAGTGACAGGCAGGGCTGCTCCTACGAGGTTTAAAGCACGTCCTGGCGCACGGCTGACCGCGAGCGCTGCACGGCTCCCCCAGAACCTCTGCGGACAGCCCTGGCGAGCGCTGAGCACCACCGAGGGGGTCCAGTCCAGCATCCCCGGGTAGCTGGGCCCGAGCGACCCTCACCCTCCCACCCTCACCCTGACCCGCTTGGTGATTGGCCGGGAGGCAGCCCCAGGCGCCCTGAGCCACTTAAGAGCATCCCTCATCAGAAACATAGAAAATTTTCCATGGATGGAAACCTGGCCCAGCACCCGGAGAGCCGTGGGGCCCAGACATCCCGAAGGCAAGAGGCGGGCACAGGGGACGTCGGGCGAGAAGGAAGCAGCGAGAAGGGCTCCGGCCGCAGCCTCTGCTTTGGGCCCCCCAAAAGCAGGCCTGAGAAGATGGGCCATGGGGCTGGAGCAATAGCACAGAGGGTAGGGTGTTTGCCTTGCACGCGGCCCGACCCGGGTTCGATTCCCAGCATCCCATAGGGTCCCCCGAGCACCGCCAGGAGTGATTCCTGAGTAATTGAGCCAGGAGTAACCCCTGTGCATCGCCGGGTGTGACCCAAACCCACCCCCCCCCCAGAAAAAAAGAAGATGGGCCAGGCGGTGCATCTGCTCGGTCTCTGCCTCACCGAACCCGCCTTCACCTGTGGAATGACCCTACCTGGGGCCTCTGGTCACGGCGGGCCTGGGGAGGCGGCGAAGCTGTCTGACGGGGGAGCGAGGCCATCCTGGGGCGTCCTGCAGGCTGAGAGGCCGCCGAGAGGGGACACAGAGCCTGGCGCTGGGTTCCTGGGGCTGTGTGGGGCTGGAAACAGGCCGATGTCACCCCCGGTGAGGGCTCGGCTGGGCAGGATGGCCATCGCAGCTGGCAGAAGGCCAGGGTCCAGCGGAGCGGCCGGCCGCCACAGCACCCGCGTTTTCAGGACCCTGCGGCTGGGTTCCGGGAGGGAGAGCATGGGGACCGAGCGAGGCCAACGCAGATGGACCCCCGCCAGGCGCTTCCCGCGTGTCACTCGGGCCAGCCCCGAGGCAGCGGTCATGCTGTGGGAGGCGTGCAAGGCCAGAAGGAACGGCCACCCTGCACTGACCACGTCCAGGGGCACTGGGACAGGTAAAGGCCTGGACAGGACCCGCCCCTCCTGGGTGCAACCCACTCAAGGTTCCGAGCACACCCAGAAACTTCGGGGGTGCTCCTGGTTCTGTGCTCAGGGGGACCCCGAGGAAGCAGGGAGTAGCCCCCGGAGTTCAGTGCTCAGCCCGCCGTGCTGTGTCTCCGGCCCAGGGGAACCCCACCAGGCTGTAGTTAAAAGTTGCAGTCGGCTGCTAGTGCGGCCTCCTGACCTCATATCTCTTCATTCTCGGCAATGGAAAGCAAATTACCAAATGCTTTCTTTTCAGCAGGTCGACTTTAGGGGGGAGAAACTCCAAATCAATAATAGTGAGTTTTTTGTTGAAATATTGAATGTAATCAAAGTAAAGTGAAAGTAAAGTGAAATTTACCAGTTACACATGCAGGGTGGGGGCTGGGGAGGTGGGGGGAAGGGGGGAGGTATATCGTGATTCTTGGTGGTGGAATATGTGCACTGGTGAAGGGATGGGTGTTTGAGCATTGTATAACTGAGACTTTAACCTGAACGCTTTGTAACTTTCCACATGGTGAATTAATAAAAGAATTAAAAAAAAAAAAAGTTGCAGTCGTGAGAACTCAGGGCTCCACGGGACTGGGAGCGAAGACCCTCTGCCCGTAGCCCCCATCTCAGGGGACTCAGCAGTCACTCCCATAAGCCACCTCTGGCTTCGGTCAGGTAAGCTCCTCATCGGCCGCCATCCAGATCACACGTCCTCTCCAGGAAGGGAACATATAACACGACCCGCGCCATAACCCGCCGCTGGACCCTGCACTAGGCTGTTTCACTTTGGGCGTCCCCGAGGGGGCAGGCGAGACCCCTCCCCACCCCAAGGGACCCAGCCCGCCCTGGCAGCCGAAACCCTCCAGAACTCAACCGCCACCCTGCTCATGGTCACTCCCCACATGCCCGGGCCGAGCCTCACCCCCGAGTGAGCCCATTCCTGGACACGTCATAGCACACACCCCACCCAGACTCCGAGAGCACCGCGCCACACCTGGCGGGGTTCAAAGTAGGAGGCAACCAACCTTAGCGGGAGATGTTATATTATTTCAGTTCTGCTCTGGGGCAGGGCTTGGGGCTTGGGATGGAAACATCCAAAATACGGCAGTGGGACGGTGTATGGTGGTGGGGTTGGTGCTGGAATATTAAATGTAATCAAATATTGTGAAGTACTTTATAAAATTAAAAAAAAATAGTTGCAGTCAGGATCCTGGGGATAAGGATCAGGAAGGGCAAGAAGACGGGGCTGAAAGGGCCCGTGATGGCACGGCAGGGCCTGTGGTGCAGGGACCGAGGGCCACAGCCACCAGGACTGTCACTCAGCCACTGAGAGAAACTGAGAGCGGCAGGTGGGCCACAGGGGAGGCCGCGCCTGCCTAAAAATAGCACCCTGGGCCCCGCGCCGGCCACGGCCATGCCTGGCGGTGTGGCCATGTCCGGGCACGAGCGAGAGAGACAGCTCTGGAGGGCTGGGGAGAGAGGGGTCCCCGGGACGGGCAGGGGGACCCAGGCCCGGGGCAGGATGGAGGAGCAGAGGGGGCAGGAGGGAGGGGAGGGGCGGGCAGCGGGGAGGGAAACCAGAGCGAGACGGGTGAGACTCGGAACAGACAGGATGACGGTGCTCGCATGGGATCTCGGAGGGGGGACAGGGGGGGCCACTGAGCAGAGCGTTCCGGAACCCAGGGAGGATACAGGAAATGAGAGCGGGCTAATGAGGTCACCCGGGGCGCAGGGGCAGGAGCCCCAGCTGGGCCCAGAAGCACTGGGGCCAAGTCCCCGCCTATTGAATATCATTGCTTTGTCCTTTCTCCCTTGCTGCAGGGAGCTTGGGCTTTTTGGGCCATACCCATCACAGTGCTCCGGAGGCACCTCCATTCCTCCGTGTTTATTGAAATGCAGCTCTAAACATTGTAGAGTAACATTGGTATGTCCTGTTCCCCTTGCCCCAGGGAGCTCAGGTTTATCACAGTGCTCCCGAGTCACTCCCATTCCTTTGTTTATCTGTAAACTCCTCTCCATGCTTTCTTCCCCAACTGTTAATCAGCGTTTCCCCCTAACCAGAT
Source organism: Sorex araneus (assembly GCF_027595985.1). Classification (NCBI taxonomy): domain Eukaryota; kingdom Metazoa; phylum Chordata; class Mammalia; order Eulipotyphla; family Soricidae; genus Sorex; species Sorex araneus. Next base: position 9,448,904 of record NC_073304.1, read on the forward strand.
TCTGTTAACTTGAAAGGTCAGATTGCTCAGAAATCTGTGATTTTATATGCATGAGTGAAATATTGCCTTTCTCCTCTCCTTTATGTCTTCTGAACGGTTTACTTTAAAGCAATATCCCTTTTGTATGGACAAAGGAAGGCAGTCAATATTATGCTTTTGCATCTCGGGAGAAAATTGTCTCCAAATAATCCGCACTCCAGGGCATCTGCTTCCTCGACTTAAGCCTCAGTTGCCCTTAGTTCCTATCACCCCAAAAGCAGGGTCCTGAAGAGGGACTGAATGGGCCCAGGGCAAGCTGTGAGCTACCCTGGCATTGAAATGGGCCAGGTCAAAGCGCCATGATACTCAACTATATGTTGAAAGCATGGTCATGGACAAATGCTGTCATGATCCAGAAGTAACGATGAGACAAGGACTCTGCTAGGGATAGAAAAGACTAATCTGGCCTGAGCACTGTAGTCTGAGATCGAGATGGCCCCAGGAGAGCAATTCTATAAGCTTACTGTATCTCTTACTGTGTCCAAACAAAATAATTCATATTATGAATGTTTATATGTTTGTTCAAGACTCCGCACCAGGCTGTTTTCACTTGGGGCGCCCCAGAGGGGGTTGGGTGAGAGCCCTCCCTGCCCCAAGGGACCCAGTCCCAGCAGCTGACCGCCACTACCCAACTGCTGCCACACTCCTGGCCACTTTCTCGACACATTATAAGACAATTCCTACCAATTTTCCATAATTACCACACCATATTTGATGGAGTTCAGACAATAGGCAACAAATCATAGAGAGTAATATATATATATTATATACATACATGCACACATATATATAAATAATACACACACATACCTCTCGGAGAGCCCGGCAAGCTACCAAGAGTATCCCGACTGCATGGGCAGAGCCTGGCAAGCTACCCATAGCGTATTTGATTTGCCAAAAACAGTAACGATAGGTCTCATTCCCCTGACCCTGAAAGAGTCTCCAATTGTTGGGAAAGATGAGTAAGGAGAGGCTGCTAAAATCTCAGGGCTGGAATAGAGATGTTACTGCCACCCGCTCGAGTAAATAGACGAACACTGGGATGACATGATACAGTGATACAGTGGTACATGTTTGTCGGACAAGGAGAGGAGAAACGCACCCATGGGATTCCGCTCTTGGGTGGGTCGTCCTGCTGGATGAGAACCTGTTCTAGAAGAAGCTTCCCCTGACTTTACCCCTGTTGATTGTGACCACACCGAGGTGTAAGCCCCAACCCCTCGTGCTGGGGGATTTAACTGGGCTGTAAGAGTGGGTTGGGGGTTCCAGGCCAGAGGAGAAACAGAAGGAGAAGGAGAGAGGCAGAAGGAGAACGAAGTAGCATGAGGGAGGGAGAAGCAGGAGGAGAATCACAGGAGAACAGAGATGAGAATGGAATAAACGGCAACTGACTCTAACCAGCCTGGCCCTCGTTTCCCTCCTTCCTCCTCCCTTCGCCGTGGGCTCCCCAGGGTGGGGGAAGCGGCTCGTGACTACGGAATGCAAGTGGTGGGAGAGAGAGCCACCGCCCGGGGCCCCTTCATACAGCTCTGAGACTGCCCCGGGGCAGGGCTGGGTCAGCTAAGACCCAGCCGATCTGCAGGGCAGCCTGGGGTGGGAGTGGGCTCTGGGCTCCAAGCCCCCTGCCTGCCCCCCCGCAGGGAGGTGCCGGGGCTGAGGGGGCCAGGATCAGGTCACACTCCCGCCGGGACGGGGAGCAGGTGCTCTCGAGCCCCAGGCCACGGCAACCGCAGGTTTCAGAGCCTCACCCAGAACCGCAGCCCCAGCTCAGCAGGTGCCGGAGACCATGTGAGTGTGTATGTGTGTGAGTGTGTGTGAGTGTGTGCATGTGTGTGTGTGTGGAGGGTCCCTGTCTCGGGCCTGGGACTGGCCTGGCGCAACTCCCCTGGCACGGACGGTGAGGCATGAGGCCGCGGCCACCCGCCTTGGCTGACAGCCCCCCAGGCGCCCGTCCTACCGCCCTCGCCCGAAAAGGCTGTGCTTTAGGGAGCCCCCGCGTGTGGCCAGGGCCCCAGCCGGGCCCCAGCAGGGCACCCTTGGGCCCCGGCCTCTCCGTCAGCTGGGGGACAAGGCGCCCGAGGGGGACACCCCTTCTCCCTTCTCCTCCACTCCTAAGCGTCACGCTCAGGCCCACCCGAGGCTTCTACGCACCACGTGCTGAGGTCACGGGGTCGCAAGGGGGCTGGGAGTACGGCCCCCAAAGTGTAACACATTGACACCCACGCGTACCACCGGTGGCTCACGCCTGAACGTGGTTTAACTCTCACCAACGGCGGGGCTGGTGTGGACGTGGTAAGGAGGCTGACTGTGCGGCCCCTCCCAGGATCAAACACAGGACTGCGGTGGGTGGGTCCCAAGATTCCAACTCCGAGTGGGCTCCCCCCAAGATGCACCCAGGTCCTCCCTGTCTGCATGGGAGCCACGTTCTCCCCCAGAGCTGGGGGATGGGGTGGACCGCGTGTCCGGGGAAGCTGCTCTCCGCCTCACAGGGGACTGGGTGGGTGGGATCAGGCGCGGAGAGCCACGCGTCCCCCTGGCAGGAGGATGTTGGTGCAGGGACAGAGGCTGACGCTGGCCGCCCCATGAAGCGAATGCCCCAACTCGACGTCAGCGGGACGGTCTCCTCCAGCTCTAACCAGACACTGGGTGGTGCCCCGCCCCAAGCAGCCCCTCCCCCCACCTCCTGCCCATCCCCCCGTCCTCCGCCTCATTCCCAGCCAGAGTGGGCGGCTGGTGGAGGGGACACGCTCACTGTGGGCAGGTATAGGGGCAGGAATGGCTCGGGAACACCAGGAGGGAAAGCATGTGTGCTCAGGCACCTTCCAGAATATTCCAACAGCTCACCGAGGCCCCCCCACTCAAGTCCCCCCCAACAAGCCCCCTGCCCCCAGGCCTGGTGGGGGCTGTCCTAGACCAGCAGTCAGAGACAGATCTGGCCCAGAGCCCCGCTCCCGCCAGTAACCTGGATGAACACGGATGAATAAAAATGACAAACCAGCCTCTGGAGCAGGACGGGCCCCTGTGTCTGACCCTGGCCAGTGTGACCGCCCCAGAGGGTCACCCTCGAGGTAAGAATGTGGCTGGATTTTTGAAAAACAACATGGGCATTCCTTAAAAAAACTAGAAATTGAGCTTCCATATGACCCAGCAATACCACTTCTGGGAATATATCACAAGGGTGCAAAAAAGCACAGTAGAAACGACATCTGCACCTGTTTGTTCACTACAGCACTGTTCACAGTAGCCAGAATCTGGAAACAACCCGAGTGCCCCAGAAGAGACAACTGGTTAAAGAGACTTTGGTACATCTACACAGTGAAATACTATGCAGCTGTTAGGAGAGATGAAGTCATGAAATTTGCTTATAAGTGGATGGACATGGAGAGCATCATGCTAAGGGAAATGAGTCAGAAAGAGAGGGACAGACACAGAAGGACTGTCACTCATTTGTGGAGTATAGAATAACATCACATGAGGCTGACACCTAAGGATAGTAGATACAAGGGCTAGGGGGATTGCTCCATAGTTGGAAGTCTGTCTCATGAGCTGGGGGAGAAGGCAGCTGGAATAGAGAAGGGATCACTGAGTCAATGATGATTGGAGGGATCATTCAGGATGGGAGATGTGTGCTGAAAGTAGAGAAAGGACCAAACATGATGGCCTCTCGGTATCGTATTGCAAACCATAATGCCCCAAAGTAGGGAGAGAGTATGGGGGAGATTGTCTGCCATAGAGGCAGGGGAAGGGTCGGATGGGGGAGGGGGTACTGGGGACATTGGTGGTGGAGAATGTGCACTGGTGGAGGGATGGGTATTTGGTCATTGTAGGACTGAAACTCAACCATGAAAGCTTGTAACTGTATCTCGTGGTGATTCAATAAAAAATAATTTAAGGGGCTGGAGTGATAGCACAGCGGGTAGGGCGTTTGCCTTGCACGCGGCCGACCCGGGTTCGAATCCCAGCATCCCATATGGTCCCCTGAGCACCGCCAGGGGTGATTCCTGAGTGCATGAGCCAGGAGTGACCCTGTGCATCGCCGGGTGTGACCCAAAAAGCAAAAAAAAAAAAAAAAAAAAAAAAAAAAAAAAAAAATTTAAAAAAACAATGTGGCTGCAGTGCTGGTGGACAGAGCAGTACGATGGTGGGGAAGGCACTTTACTTGCACCTACCACACTGGGTTCGATCCCTGGCACCCCAACTAGCCCCCCCCACCAAGCCCGGCCAAGAGTGATCCCTGGCAGACTCCCAAATGAATCTCAAAACGGATTAGCTCCCTAAAGAGACCTCTCTGGACCCCAACCATTTAGGAAATTTTAGAATTCCAGAAAGTCATGACCTCTCAGGATTCATCATCAGCAACAGACAACAGAATCATCGAGGATCTGCCCCCGGCAGGCAGGCGTGAGCGGTGGCGGGAAAATCTGAAATAATATGGCGGTGGGAAGGTGTGATGGTGGCAGGACTGGGGCTGAAATACTGAATGTGACCAATTAATGCGGCCAGCCGAGAGTGGTCCCTGAGCACGGAGCCTGGAGTAAGGCCTGAGCACAGCTGGGTGTGGCCTGAAGACCAAAACCAACAACAACAACAATAACAGCAACAACAACAGTTCATTCCCCTCCGGGTCCTGTGCTCGTGTCTCGTGTCTCGAGGCCAGCGGGCAGTGGCGCGGGGGTGGGGGGATGGGCAGGGGGGTGGTAAGGAGGCAGGCATGACTGTCAGGTTTGCCCCCGGCTCTCTCTGCTCCCCGCACTTGCTCCCGGCCATCCGCAGCCCGGCCCGCCCTGGACCTGTGTCCAGGGAGTGGGCCGCGGTGTGTGCTAACAGCCAGGCACCCCGGGCACCGGCGGGCACACGGGCCTGGGCCTCTGGGACGCCGCCTCCAGCATCAGCATTTCACTCCTGCAAACACTGGGGCCCCTTCTGGGCCTGGCCCCTGGGGAGGGAAGAGGCGGAGGGGGGGACAACAGTGGGGGGGGCGGTACACGGCGTCTGCCCTGGACACTCTGGCCTCAGGCTGTGCAGCCTGGATGCGGGTAGCGTGACACGGGCACTGCCTCGAGGTCCCCAAAGCTCCGCTCCGGAGGAGAGTCAGGGGCACCTTCCAAGCCGTGCGCAGATGCTCGGGAGATGGGGGTTGGGGTGGGGAGCTGGGGGGCTTCCACTGTTCTCCCCGCTTCTGTCTGATGCCCTCTGGGGGTGCACGGGGAGGAGGGCCCTGGGGTAGGCCTGGCGGAGCGAGCCCCCTGCTCGCGTGGGGCCTTTGGTCAATATCAGGTCTCTGCCCACCAGGTGCTCTCCGGGGTCCAGACACGAAGGTGGTCAGGGCCGTGGTGTGGGGAAGGGGGGACGCGGGCCCATCACTGCAGCAAGCCGGGCCGGCCAGCAGGGCAAGGCCCACGGCAGCGCGGAGAGAGGAGGCAGCGGCGGAGAGAGGAGGCAGCGGCCTCCCTGTTGGGATGTGTACAACCATGTACACTTGTGTTGGAAACTGTTGGACAGGTGATGCGGGTCCAATCCAGTCTCTCTGCACTGAGCAGGGAGGGGTGGGCCAAGGCCTGGGAGAAATGCACTTCCCGTGTCTGCCACTGGGGGGCAGCACGGCTGAGGGAGAGGTGTCCCGGCATTAGCCACAGTTCTGGGGCCACTGACAGGGGGCCACATTCCCTAAGACGTGGGTGGGTGACTTCCAGGACTGATGCCCCACACCTGGCCTCCCGGGGCGGGGGGGAGTGTGAGGGCAGCTGGGACCTGAGCCCTGTCCCCCTTCTGATGAGCCTCCTGTAAATCTCAGCTTCTCCTTCCTCGCGGGCCGGCTTGCAGGTTCCGTGACCCAGAGGGAAAACGCCCTGGAAAGAGGCTGACCTGGTCCTGTGCGAGGACATGAAGGACACGAGCTCATGCATCAGCAGCTCTCCCAAGCCGGGCGGAGTGCTAAGTAAGCACTGTGCGAGGGCGAGACACACACAATCCCCCACATGCAGGAGGCGGGGACGGGCACACGCCCAGGTGCCCAGGGTGTGAGAGCAAAGTCCCCACAGGCACGGGTCATCCCTCAAGGCCCACCGTGGAGTGGACTCACCAGCGTCCTGGCGTTAGTCCTGGGAATGGGGGAACTGGGTCCCCCGAGACATGGACGAGACTCAGACGTGAGGTTGCTGGACGGGCCCGTCTGGGCGGGACCCTCCCCTCTGGGGCCACTGCAGCCCCTCCCAAAAAAAATCTCCTGCATCCCAGAACCTGCCCCTTGGCTGCCTCTCCCTCTAGAAGGCCACCGAGGGCCAAGCTCTGGTCCTCTTCCAAGTTCTCAGACACGACGTCCCTCCCCCGACTGTTTCCTCCACCGGGCCCACAGCCCCGAGACCCCTGCTCGGCCCAGCTCAGTGGTCACTGGAGAGGAATGCCGGGCCCTACAATCATCTAGATCTGGACCACTGCCCCCCACCCCAACTATTTCCACAGCAGACTGTACCACTGCCTTCCCAGCAGTTACCTGGGGAACCATTTATCCACTTCCTGCCCAAGTTTCCTCTCTAAAAACCATGGGCCCAAGCAGAGCCCCGGCAGCCGAAAACCTCCAGACCCCACTGCCATCACGCCCAAGGCCACCCTCCACATGCTCAGACAAGCCTCATCCAAGTGGGATCCGGCAGAAAAACCCAGGTATGCGGGAACCCTGAGACCTCCTAGCACGCTTGGATCAGGGCCTGGGCCTCCTCTCCCCAGCTCCCCAGTTTTCTAGTAGCTTGGCAGTCACACCCACAAACTGCCCCCGGCGGCGCTGTGTAATCTCATCAATGGCCAAGATCCAGAGACTATAAAACAAGGCTCCCAGAAAAAAGCGACGCAGAATTTCCTGGAGTGTGCGGCCACATTTGCGGCCACGTGGCCTCTTATACTCTAGCCCACTTACATACCAAAAGTGGCACACATTTGTTTGGTTTTAACATAGTTGCTTGTGTTCTCTTATATGCTGGCTTAAATGGCTCCAGAATGAAACACAAGAACCTTCACACACTTCCCTCTTGTTGTGGTGGGAAGGTGCTCGGTGGTGGGACTGGGGTTTGAATATTATCTGCAATGAACTATTGTGAACTACTTCAGGAAAATAAAATATAAAAATATTGCAAAAAAAAACCCAACATGGGGGCGGGGGCAGAGATAGTTCAGTGGTAGGGCACCTGTCTTGCAAACAGCTGACTCCCGTTCAGCCCCTAACACTGCCTTGGTCCCCTGAGCACGGGGCCAGGACTGAGCTCTGAGCAGGCCAGGTGTCGCCCTCTCTGGTCCCTGGAGCCACATGCCGTCTCTCCCACCTGAGCACCAGGAGTGATTCCTCCTGAGCATGGAGCCTCCTGAGTGCCACCATATGTGGCCCCGACCCCATACCCCCACAGAAGCAGAGTCCTGGGGCAGAGGCAATACAGCATCTCATGGACTCCAGACCCAGTGCTCAGCGAGTCAGAGTGCCTCCACTCACTGAGAGTGATTAGGTTGAGCTGGACTGCATCCCCCTCAAGTCGGTTCCTAAGAACGGAGTCTGGAAAGAAGAGACGATGGCGTGAGGAGAACCTAGCACTGGGCGGCACTTCCGCACATCCCCCCATTATTAACAGGATATCCAGGGCGCGTGCCGGGCTCAGCGCCTCCTTCCCCGTCACATTCGGGTCACTGCTGCCACGCCACGGGCTGCGGGGCCATGAGGGGACACTGCTGACATCCTGTTTACCCAGAGGACTCCCGAGCACAAGAGCATCTCAGAATTTAATAAAAGCAAGTGATAGGAGCAAGTCTTGGAAGAGAATTAAAGATCTATTAAGGAAAATAGGGCAAGAAAGCAAACTGCGAGGCCGCGCTGCTGGGAGGAGGCCCCCGGCCTCCAGGAAAGCCGTGCTGCCAAGCCCTGCTTCGGAAGGCTCCTTGTCTGGGGAGCATGGATTTAAAATTCAGATGCACCTCTCCAAGCACAAGAGCGGCGTGAGCCGGCGTGGGCCATCCGCAGAGGCTGGAGCGGGTGCAGCCGCGGGTGCGTCTTTGGAGGACGCCGGAGCCTTCTGGAACCCGGGGGCGCCGTGCTGGCCACCTCCAGGCTGCTTAAAGCGTATGAAGTCCAGGGCGATGGCCAGCTGCCGCCGTCCAAGACCTGAGTCCTTCCGGAGGAGGCTCTCTGCTTTGATCCGAGCCCCACGGCGCCCAGTGTAAGGGAGCTGGGTGCTGTTCCCTCCGCAGCCCCCAAGGCTTTGCACGGTGGGACTCTCAGCACCTCCTCCATCGGAGGCGCCTGGGGTGATGCTTCTCCCCCCAGGGGCTGCCCCACCCAATGGGCTAATTCAATGTCTGCACTGCCAGGAGAGTGATCCCCGAGGACAGAGCCAGCACTTAGCCCTGAGCACTGTCACATGGGTCTCGCAGGCACACACGCGCGCACACACACACACACACACACACACACACACACGATTAAAGCTAACCAAACAAATTCTTTTAGAGATGTCTACTGCATTATTTACGAATTCCATCACGTACGTGATGTGGGATTTGCTTCAAAATAGTATGGGGAGGGGAGTAGAAGGGATGAGATATTGACAAATAGAATTGGTCACAACTCTGGATTTGTGGAGTCACAGTTTTTATTATTTCGAATTTTATGTTTGGAATTGTCTATGAGAAATTGTTGTTGTTTGTTTGTTTGTTTGTTTGCTTTTTGGGTCACATCCCGAAATGCACAGGGGTCACTCCTGGCTCTGCACTCAGGAATTACCCCTGGTGGTGCCCCAGGGACCATATGGGATGCTGGGAATCAAACCCGGGTGGCCGCGTGCAAGGCAAACACCCTCCCCGCTGTGCTATCACTCCAGCCCCGAGAAATTGTTGAATTATTAAACCTCCAGACCCCAAAAATTTTTAAGGGGGGCTGGAGCGATAGCACAGGGGGTAGGGCATTTGCCTTGCACACGGCCAACCCGGGTTCAAATCCCAGCATCCCATATGGTCCCCTGAGCACCGCCAGGAGTAATTCCTGAGTGCAGAGCCAGGAGTAACCCCTGTGCATCGCCAGGTGTGACCCAAAAAGCAAAAAAAAAAAAATTTTTTTTAAGGCAGTGCAGGGTTCAAGGCACACACAGATCTTGGTGGAGAGGCCCCTGCTCAAGTCTAGGCTGGGCAATCCCGACCTGCAGGGCCCACAGGTCCTCACAGGGGGTGGGGATAGATATTCTTTCCCAACCTCATTCTCAGCAGGGGGCTTTTCTGGCACACTAGCACTACAAAGATGGGGAGCATAGCATGACGCCCGCCATTGCTGGGCCACCGGACCCTGCACCAGGCTGTTTCACTCGGGGCACCCTAGAAGGGGGGGTGGGTGAGAACCCTCCTCACCCCACGGAACCCGGCCTCAGCAGCCAAAGACCTCCACAACCCAACTGCTGCCCTGCTCAGGGCCGCTCCCCACACGTCAGGCCGAGCCTCATGCACACGAGTGACCCTATTCCTGGACCGCGTGGCCTCGGGACACATCATAAGACACACCCTACCCACTCTCCAAGAGGACCGCACCACATTTGATGGGGTTCACATAGTAGGCAACCAATCACAGGGAGATATATATATATATATATATATATATACATCAAAACCCTGAATGAATGATTTGAGGTTCTTCCTGTTCATCGAGCAAGCATTGGGCTACACTAGCACGCGACAGGGACAAACAGAGACGTTACTGGCGCCCACTCGAGCAAATCAAAGATCAACGGGATGACAAGTGAAGTGACATATGTTTACAGAGATATATATATATGCGGAAGTTCACAAGGTTCAACCTTTAACAATATGTTAGTGATATCTGTGATATCTTATAGAAGGGCTTAATAGCCCCTGCCAAAATAGAACAATCTTCACACTCTTTCCTCTATGGATACTTTTTTTGTAGCATTTTCAGCGGTTTTTCAAAACAAACAATACAACATATATTATTTCAGTTCTGCTTCGGGATAGGGATTGGGGTTTGGGATGGAAACATCCCAAATACGGTGGTGGGAAGGTGTAAAGGTGATGGGATTGGTGTTTGAATATTAAATGTCGTCAAATAGGGGCTTGAGCGATAGCACAGAGGGTAGAGCATTTGCCTTGCACACCGCCGACCTGGGTTCAGTTCCCAGCATCCCATATGGTCCCCTGAGCACCGCCAGGAGTATTTCCTGAGTGCAGAGCCAGGAGTAACCCCTGTGCTTTGCCAGGTGTGATCCAAAAAGAAAATAAAAGACAAAAAGATAAAAATAAAAACCAACCAGAAATAACAAGTAAGTGAAATAAAATGCATCCTCTTACAGATACCCTTAAATTCTTTCAGGTAAGAATGAATGAATGCCAGGGAGAGTGCAGTGGGCACTCTTGCCTTGCATGCTGCCCACCCAGGCTCGACCCCCAGAACCCACAGGGTCCCACTAGAATAATCCCCGAACATAGAAACAAGAGGAAGCCCTCCTGAGCACCACTGGGCTGTGGCCCCCAAACCAAAGCGAAATAGGAATGAATCGATAAATGATCATTGCACTCCCAGACTCAAAAATCAACCCACCAAATCACACACAGGCGCGTTCACCAGGGGACAGCCAGCAGCGGGCCCTTCTCCCAGGACCCAGTGTCAGCACTGGGCCGTGCTGGGTAGGTGACTCAGACCCAGGTGAGCCAGGATGCACCCACCAAGCCCAGCGCAGGGGCACCTGCAGTGCCATCTCCTCTTCCTGGGGTGCCTCCACGGGTTCTGTGAGCGGCAAGGACCCCCTGTCCTCCCGTGCCCCCGAGTGTGGCAATGCCCCACCACATTGTCACACCCTGGAGGCCACCTCGGGGCCACTCTGCAGAGGACAGAGGGGAGTTCGCAGAGCCAGGTCAAAGTGGGGCAGGGGGCTACATTCCGGTAACGGGAGCCCAGGCATGTTTTGCTACAAAACAAGCACTGGGAGGCACCTCAAGGCTGGGGTTCGGCCCCTGCCAGCTCCGTGCCCTGCAGACAGCTGAGGAGAGCAGCCCCGCCCACCCCTGCCCCCCTGGAGGGCACGGCAGGGGGCTGGGTGACCTGCCTCCCCAGACAGGTACAGGCTGCTCAAGGCGGCGGTCAGCCAGGAGGGGGGCTCCCTGCCCTTCTCATTCGGGCGGGAGGTGTGAGGGAGGGGCCTAGCCCCGGGAGACTCGCAGGGGCCCAGCGGGGGACCCAGCGGGCTGGCTGAGAGGAATGGAAACTCATCAGAGACCCCTGCAACCGTGCCCCCCTGTCCTTGCCCAGCTCTGTGGGGGCCCCACTGCTGCCTCCACTTACCCAGGCTCAGAGTCCCAAAGTGCTCCTGGCCTCCACGGCCTGCAGTGTCTCCCCCATACCCCACACATGCTCTGGCCACAGAAACACCCCGTTGGTGGGGCCAGAGCGACAGGACGGCGGGCAGGGCCCTGGCCTCACACACGGATTGATGCCTGGCACCCCAGATGGTCTCTTTTATTTAATTTATTTATTTATTAGTGAATCACCGTGAGGTACCGTTACAGACTTGCAAACTTCCGTGCTTGCATTCCAGTCATACAATGGTCGAGTGCCCATCCCTCCGCCAGTGCCCATTCTCCACCACCAATGGTCTCAGCATCCCTCCCACCACCCCCACCCCTTCCCCCTACCCCCACCCCGCCTCTGTGGCAGGGCATTCCCTTTTGCTCTCTCTCCTTTTGGGTGCTGTGGTTTGCAGTAGAGGTACTGAGTGGCCATCGTGTTCGGTCTATAGCCTGCTTTCAGGGTGCGTCTCCCATCCCGAGCGGATCCTCCTAGCACCCTTTACTTGGTGATCCCTTCTCTAACTGAACTGCCTTTTCCCTCAGTATGTGAGGAAGCTTCTAAGCTGTGGGGTAATCCTCCCAGTACTTATCTTTAATAATCTTGGGTGTTACTCCCCCATTCTGTTACTTTATACTCCACAAATGAGTGCAGTCTTTCTATGTCGGTCCCTCTCTCTCTGACTAATTTCTCTTAACATGAGACTTTCCGTGTTAACCCCAGATGGTCTCCTGAGCCCCGCCAGGACTGACTCCTGAGTGCAGAGCCAGGAGGAAGCCCTGAGCACTGTCAAGTGTGGCCAGAAAAACAAAAACAAACAAACAAAAAAACCCAAAAAAAACCAAAACACAGAAATACCCTTTGGTTGCTGTTTCTTTCCAATTAGTCCTGACCCCGGAGTTTCCCTGAGTCCCCACCCCCCAATCTCTCTGGGCTGCGGCTCCACCCGGCCACACCCCCCGAAATGTCTGCTTATTTGGGAGGAACATGTCCAGTGGTTTTCATGGCTGACTCCTGGCTCTGCACTCAGGGATCACCCCTGGTGGACTCAGGGGACCATGTGGGATGCCGGGGATTGAACCTGGATTGGGCACGTGCCGGGCAAGCGCCCTGCCCGTGAAAGGTGCACTTGAAGGATGGCACAGCCAGAGGCCAGAGCATACCCAGGCCACGAGGGGCGTGCCCTGCTGGAGTCAGAGCTGAACCCAGGCTGGGGGGCCGGGGGCGGGGGGAGACAAGGGCTAATGAGCGTGTCTTGCACATAGCCTGGTTCTATCCCTGGCACCCCCGGCCTCCCCGCAAATGGCCCGAAAATGGCCCAGACGCTCAGGAAAAGAAAATGGGCACCTGGGCCAACAAGGCCCCTGACTCACTGACCAAGGAGGGGCTGGCACCAGCTGTGGGCACGGAGACAGGCCCCCGACAGTCATCCTGGGAGCAAGCAGGTCCGAGCATGTGTATGCAAAAACAAGCATGGGGAGCCCTCGCCTGTCTGATAAGTGGTTATTCTGCGCCTAGCCCGAACCCTAGCCCTAATTCTGCACCTCCGAGGACTGGAGCCCTCGCCTGTCTGATAAAAGTGGTTATTTTGCACCTAACCGAACCCGAACCCTAACCCTAATTCTGCGCCTCCGAGGACTGAATCAGCGAGGCCGCAGCCACCCTCTACAGGATCCCCAAGGCCCCCTCCTCCCGTCCTGCCCTGGAGCTAAAGAGTCTGGTGCAGCCCGGGGTCCAAGCTGCCACCTGAGCGCTTTCCCCTGGCCCTGCCAGCCTTGACATGTTTCTGAAGCCCGAGGGACAATTCCGCAGGGACCCGCCTTGGAGAAAGCCCATTTTCATCCACTGCCGCAGAGGGTTCCCCAGGGAACCGAGAGCATTACGCCCTCGCCCGCGCCCAGTTCCCCTGCTGGCGGGAACAGTCTGAGCACTTTGATCTGGCACGTCTGATCTCATCCTCGTTCTCTAACCTTTTCTTCAGTCAATGTTTTAAATGTCTTATTTATATAAATACTTCCAGGGAGCGTTTCCCGGGCGAGGAGAGGAAGGTCTGCGGCGTGTGTGGGTAGATGAAGGGAACCCAGCGCGCTTGCTGAGCACCGGGACCCCAGAGGGGCCGAGGAGCCCGGACAGTGAGCGGGCGAGGTCCGTTTTCCGTTTGTGTGGGAGTAGGGGCAGAACGCAGCAGCTTGAAACAGGCACAAAGAGGAGAGATCCCCAAAGTCACTCATTCCACAGGAGGCAGTCGGGCATCTCTTGTTTTTGGGGGGTAGGGGAAGGGGGAGGGACAGGGAGGTTCCCAAGCAACGCTCAGAGGCTGGTTAAACCCTCTGGCCTGGCAGTTCTGGGAACCAGCAGGGCTACCTACACTCGGCCGCGCTGAGGATCAGGCTCTGCGCCTTGTGCGTGCCAGACCTGCACTCCGTCCTTTGAACTACACCTCCCCGGTGGTTTCCCCTGTTTCCCATTTTTGCCATTTTGTTCTTTGATACGGGAAGAGTCTCGCCATTTCCTATCTCCTAAGGATGTGAACTCTTCATCTCGGCCAGACTCAGCCTCCACGGGCTTCCTTCTGCCAACGCGGACATGAACTCACCCTGAGACTCTCTCAAGCTAAAGCAAACATCAGAGAGTCACAGGGCGCCCCCCCCGCCCCCCTTCCTAACCCACACGCGTGTCCCGCTGAAGCACTTGGAAGTCAGGTGCGTTATGAAATTCAACTCTAAATACTTCGAGGTCTTTCTCCTCCGTTCCAAGGGGTCACCACCAAGATGACCAAGCTCCGCCCCCCGCCAGCACCCCACCCTCCTCCCCAGGAGATAGTGGGCAGTAAAGAGCTGGAGACGGTTTTGTGAAACCTCCCAGGAGTGGTTCTGACACCTGGCCAGGAAGCCCCAGGTGGTACTAAAGCCCCCACAGGCCCAGCCCACCACCAGGAGCTACCTGGCCCCAGGGGTCTAGTCACAATACCGGGACTGCCAAGGAATGTCACCTCAGGCTGGAGCTGGCACAGGGCCCACAAGGCTTGTCCCTGCCCTCGGCTGTCCCCTATACTGCACGATCCCAGTGGTACCCGGGGTACCATGCATGCGTTGTGGGGCGGGCACCCCATCCCCAGCAGCTGACCCCCTGCCTAGTCAAGTCCTTCCTTGGGGGACGCCTGATCAACCTCCCCCCCCACCCCACCCCGGGGCCACCGGGCGACCTGCCTGGCACTCTTGTCTGCCCGGAGGGATAGCAGGTGGCCCCTGCAGGAAGGTGGCCCCCTGGGACTGGGTCCCGGCTTCCTCTCCTTCCTCCGGGATGTGCTTCCTGCCTGTTGCCTGGAGTCCGCTCCGGCTGCCCACTGGCTCCCTCGGGCACGAGGCCCGGTCCCGGACACGTGTGTGTGTGTGTGTGTGTGTGTGTGTGTGTGTGTGTGTGTGTGTGTGTGTAGGGAGTCCTGCCTCCCTTCGCACTCCTCCTCCGCGTGGGGCCGCAACCCCCTTCCTCCAGCCGCCCCCACCGCCCCCCGGGGAGAGCGGCAGTGCCCGGTGGTACCCTGACCTCGCTCCGGCTTCTTCCCAGCTCATCATCTTCCATGGGGTCAGTCAGGAGATGCATCCCTTTGTGCCGGGAACAGCGTGGGGGTGAGAGTAGAGGCACCCAAACCAGGAGCAGGGGCGTCTGCCACCAGGGTGGGGCCCTGCTGGTCCCCTGAGGGCGGTTGTGAGTCCACCCCCCACACACAACCTGACTCTCAGAGCCCGGGGTGGCAAAAGAAATGAAAATAATTCCTGCCTCCCGCCTCCTCAGGGTTGTTCTGAAGACGGTCTGTGGAAACGCACAGGACGGTACAAGTGACAAGGGAGCCCGTGGCAGGGCTGTGATGCAGGGAGGTTTCATCATTTATTATTTTTTTTCATATTTTTGCTTTAATAAAAAATCCAAAAGATTTTGGATTTACCCACCCTCTCGGAGAGCCCGGCAAGCTACCGAGAGTATCCCGCCCGCACGGCAGAGCCTGGCGAGCTCCCCGTGGTGTATTCGCTATGGCAGAAACAGTAACAACAAGTCTCACCATGGAGACGTGACTGGCGCCCGCTCGAGCAAATTGATGAACAGCGGGACGACAGTGCGACAGTGTGACAGTGTTATTTTGGCTTTTGGGGGAGAACCATCAGGCCCACAGCCAGTGTTGCCAGGCGGCAGTGCGAGGTGGGGGGCGGACCCCGAGGCCCCGAGTATGCCAGAACACAGCCCAGTCCCTGAGCCGTCTCCCCAGCCCTCGGCGACTGTTTAAAGAGTCCTGGGTGGCGTGACGGGGGGCGGGGGGGATGCGTGTTCTGGAACAAACCCGGCCCGGAGCACAGGCGGGCATCACCCCCCCAAGGAACGACGGCCGGGAAGAAGCTTCCAGTCTCTGGGCAGAGACTGAAGCAAGGGGAGAGGACGGCAGACAGGAGCTGAGAACCTGCCCGACCCAGGCCGAGACACCAGAGACACTGAAAGGCCTAAATCAAGCACAAGCTCAGCACGAAGCCTCGGAGGGAGCGGGGAGAGCACTGTGGGCAGGGCACTTGCCTTGCACGCGGCTCGCGAGGGCTCGACCCCTGGAGCCCTCCCCACCCGGTACCCTGAGCCCCTCCAGGACGGACCCTGAGCACCGCCAGGAGTGGCCCAAAGACAAAAGAAGACGCTCGAAGGAGGCGCAGGGCTCGCTGGCCGAGGAGAGACAGGAGGCGCCAGCGACGGGGCTGCAGGGGTGTGTGGTGCGTCTGCAGGTGCCCTGTGCCCTGGCAAAAGCAACACTGTCGCACTGCCGTCCCGCTGCTCATTGGTTTACTCGAGCGGGCACCAGTAACGTCTCCATGGTGAGACTTGTTGTTCCTATTTTTGGCATTTAGTCCTGGCGGGGACAGCTCCTAGGAAGCGTCCCCCAGGGTGGCTCTGAGCACTTCCAGGGGCCTGGCTGGGCTCCCTTCTGGGTCCCAGAACCCCTCCGAGGGCGTTCAAAGCAGGGTCAGCATTTCAGAACAGGGAGGTGCCGCCCTGACCCCAGGCGGCCCCGCGCACGGCTGAGCGAAGCCTGGCACCGCCCACGGGGCCCAGCTGGATCCCGCCAGTGTCCCCATCCCGGCCACCTGCTGACCGAGCGCTGGGCAAGCCGCTGGCATCCAGAGCAACTCTTCCCGACCCCCCACGCCACCTCCTCCTTCCAGTGACTGGGGCACCGCGCCCGGAATAACGCACCCCCCCCCGACCCCCGTAAGGTGTCCGTGGGCGAGCATGGGCCCCGGGGCAGCTGGCTCCAAGCAACCTCTGCCACTCCCCGCTGCTGACCTGGGGGAGGCCCAAGACCCTTTCTGCCTTAGTTTCCCCACAGTCTCGTTACGAGAGCCGAGAGTTGGAAACGAGCCCTGCAAACAGCAGGACTGCTCAGGAGGCAGCCCTCGGGGGCTGAGTCCACCCCGTGGACACCCACCAGCAGGACAGGCGGGCGGCAGGCTGGACCCACAGCAACCCCCGCACTGGGGACACGACGGCAGCTCCGGGCTGTGCAGGGGCAGGGGTGGGGTGTCGGGGTCACAGAGAGGTGTCCGGCCGAGGGAACCCCGATGTCCACCCCGTCCCTCCCTGCTCACCTCCCCGCCTCCTGGGCCGAGGCGGGAAGCTGCGTGTCCCAGTGTCACCTCCACGCGCCCGCGGCCATGGCACGGCCCGCCCAGCCCGCACAGGTGCTGCTGTGTGTACACTCGATCCATCCGTATTTATGGGTAATTATTTATGCTTTCGCTCCCCCCTCTCCCCCCTCAAGGACACTGGGCAGAGCCCCCACCTCCTCCCATCCTTCCCCGTCCCAGGCCGGGTCCAGGGCCATGGGGAGCTGTCCACTGTGGAAGGCGGGGTGCAGGCGGCCACGGGCTGGTGGGCCGGGTCAGCACAGGGCAGCGCAGAGGCGGGAAAGAGAGATAATTAGGGCTGGATTCGGAGGCTCCGCGGTCATTAGCACCTAATTACTGCACAAAAGCAGCCGTGGGGGGGAAAAAAACCAACTAAGATTGGGGATGAGGGCCAACCAGAGCCAAGAGCCCAGTGGGGGCGGGGGGTGAGGGCGGGGAGCAGGTCAGGTGGCCACCACAGTGGACACTGCATGGCTGCGGCCGCCAAGAATGACGCCTAGCCAAAGAGTGTCTTTCCCTGCAGGGCAGGCTTCAGCCTGGAGGGACGAGGAGGGGTGGGAGGGAGGGGACCTCTGCCCAGGCAGCCCCAAAGACCAGAGAGCAGAGGGCAGACCTGGGCACTGTCCCCTGTACCCAAAGCACGGCGCCGAGACTCCCGGGATGCCGGTCCAGATGCGGTCATTGGACACCAGATGGGACCAGGTGGCCTCCAGACGGTCAAGGGCCGTGTGTGCTGCACAGGGTACCCCAGAGCACCCCAGCTCCGCGCTGAGACCCCCAGCACTGCCTCTGTGCTGAGACCCCATGGTGTCCCAACTCTGTGCGGAGGCCCTGTAACGCCCCGACTCTGCCAGGGCCCCTCGGGGCCCCCCTACTCCGTGCAGCCCCAGGTGGGCAGCCCTGTCTTCATGTCCTAACGCTGTCCCCTCCGTGTCCGCCAAGGACAGGTGCATCTCCAGGCTGGGCGGGACTGGACCGGCCTTGGCTCAGGCCCCAGTGTCACAGCCAGAGACGAGCGTCTGGGCCTCAAGGACCCGCCTGCTGCCCTCCCAAGCTCCCCTCCGGGTTCCTCTGGGGGGGTCATCCTGAGGCTCGAGAGACCAGGCCACGCTCCCCGCGTCCACTGCCAGAGCGGAAGCTCAGAGGAGCCCTGCAAGCTGGCAGACCCCCTTGGGCACTTGCAGAAGGCCCCTCCTGCTTGGGGGGGGCGCAACCTCCAATGTCTGCTGACCGAAGCCCCCCCTCCCCACCTGTGGACACTGCCCGGAGCTGCCTCCCCCACCCTCTTGCTGCAAAATATGCTGTGTGGATGTGTGTGCAGGCGGGGTGGGGTGCTGAGCCCCCTGTAGCCGCGAGCTCTGCCCTGGGTGGGGCGGGACGGGACTGTCCAGGAAACACATCCCAGCAGTAACAGACTTTTCCAGGAAACTCCTGAGCTAGAAGGCAGTTCGATGTGCATCCCCGAGTTCAGGGGTCTGGGCCACTGACACAGGGAGGGCGCGTGCCGGAGTCCCTCTGTATGTCCACCCGGAGCAAGGCTGGTGGGGAGAGGACACTAGGCCGGGACTGGGAGCCGAGGGGCGCCGGGAACAGGGCCCCCAGTCTGGAGACACCAACCTCCAGGAAAGGGGTGTTGGAAGCCCCCTCCAGGGACCCAGGGGTCCACAGGGGCCGGCTGGGGGTGAGCAGCGGAGACTAGAAAGGAGAGTCCCCAAGGTCACCAGCAGACACGGGCGCCACGGCCGGGGGGTTCCATTTAAGCCCCAACAAGGAAGGGGAGAAGCACAAGGCCAGGTCAGGGGCCGGAACGATTGCACAGCAGGGAGGGCGTTTGCCTTGCACGCGGCCAACCTGGATTCGATCCCCGGCATCCCATACAGTCCCCCGGGCACCGCCAGGAGTAATTCCTGAGTGCAGAGCCAGGAGTAACCCCTGAGCATCACTGAGTGTTACCCAAAAAGGAAAAAAAAATCACCGTATCACTGTCATCCTGTTGTTCATCCATTTACTCGAGTGGGCGCCAGTAACGTCTCCATTCCTCCCAGCCCTGAGATTTTAGCAGCCTCTCCTTACTCGTCTTTCCCAACCACTGGAGGCTCTTTCAGGGTCAGGGGAATGAGACCTGGTATTGTTACAACAATAAAAGCAAAAAAGCAAATAGAAAAAAACAAAAGCCAGGTCAGGCTTCCATCTAACTCGCATCCCAGCCCTTTCCAGAATGTTCCTTCCGTAACACCTCCTCCTGAGAGCCCTCAGGGGCACGGCTATCTTTGCCCCCTCCTCACAACAGCCCCCAGCATCCTTCTCCCTGCCCTGATGTCTCTCTGAGCTCCCTCCCCAAACAGGCACTCATTCCTGCCGGGAGAATCCACGGAGACACAGGCCCAGCGCCAGCCCGGGGCCTTCCCCTCCCACTCCCCCGCCCCTCTGGGACCACCATCTCAGTCACTTTCTCCCCGCGTCCTCCTTTCTTCCCTGCTGCCCGGACCCCTCGCCAAGACACGTCCAAAGCTCGTCTGGGACTCGCTGGGAAAAGCCGCTGCTTTTTCCTTTCCTCTCCACAGCATGCTGGGCGCACGCTTGCTTTTCCAGGTAGCAACTCGAACCCGGGCAGCTGGGGGCTCCTGTCTCGCGCATCCATCAGGCTGCTCGTCTTCCTCCTCCCTGCCCAGGCCCCCGCCCCCCTCACTTCCCAGCCCAGCTTCCCTACCCCTGTGACGTTTCCCGAGAAAGATGCCTGAAGCCTAAGATTGAAAAAAAAAAAAAAAGTTTGTTGCAAGCGCAGAGAACATTCTGGCCCTTTGCAATGCTATCTTGGGCAGAATCCTCCTCTTACATAAGCCGCCGGCACCGGGGAGACGGGAACAGTGGTGCGGGGGCAGGTGACAACAGCTGTGGGGACCCTGCGGACGGGCACGACGCGGATGGGCAGCTTCTGGCCACGGACACTTGTGGCGTGCTCCACGTGACAGCTCTGGGCCGAAAGGGGTCCACCCCAACCCCGCAGCCCGCCCCTCCCGGGGACTTGGCAGCACCCCATCCGGCTGTAAGCTCAGACTGTTCCCTCTCGCTGCAAACGACGGTTCCAGAAATGCCTGCCCCCCCCCCACTCTAAAGACGGCTGCGCCGGGCATGGTCTGACCTCCGGAATGCACCGAGGACCCTTGCCAGCCACCTGGCACTGGGGCAGACTCGGAGCTGCGGGGACAACTGGAAGCCTGGAAGCTGGCAGGGGCAAAGGCAGTGGGCACAAGAGGCTACGTGCCACTTCCTACTGGGCTGCCAGGGCAGAAGGCTCTAAGCAGATGCAAGCTGGGCACTGCCCACTCGGGCCCCAGGTCTGCCCGCTCAGAAGACCGGGATCCAGTTTTGTCCTGCTGGGGCATGGCTTTCGGGGGCTATGCTCTGTGGTTCTCGGGGATCACTCCTGGAGGTGCTCGGGGACCCTCGGGGTGCCAGTGATCTAACCAGGGCTGCCGGTGCAGGCAAGCGCCCTGCCAGCTGTGTGGTCCTCCCTGAGCAGAGACAGCACCAAGTCACTTCCTTTCTGCTCGTGGGCAGGGGGGGCCCTTCTGAGGCAGAGAGGAACGTGCCAGGAAGCAGGCCACCAGCGGCAGCCACCGACATGGCCTGATGTTCCTTCACTGGAGGCTTCTTCGCCGGGACGCCAGGGTTTGGACAGGCATCCTCCAGACCCCAGGAAAACGCCGACGATCGAGGAGAACAGACTCAGATCCCCATAGGCTCAGTCATGTGTGAGAAGGAAATGGGGACAGACCCTTCGCTGTTTTGTCTTGGTTTTCTTTTGGGGGTTGAGGGGGCACACCTGGCGATGCTCAGGGGTTACTCCTGGCTCTACACTCAGGGAATTACTCCTGGAGGTGCTCAGGGGACCCTATGGGATGCTGAGAATCGAACCCCGGGTCGGCCTCATGCAAGGCAAATGCCCTACCTACTGTGCTATGGCTCCAGCCCTAAGGGCAGACTCCTTAGGGTTTCAAGTGCTGGACGGGGCTCCGTCTGGAGGGGAGGGCTCCCACTCAGACTGGGTGGCCAGTACTCATGTCCCCCTACCTCTGAGCCAGGACCCCCCAAACGGTCCTGCAGAATCTCAGCAGTTGGCCAGGACTCTCTCTTGTCTGTGCAAAGCCCCTGATATGCATCTGTGAGCACAAATTCCCCCGGCAGGGAAGGAACACACCTGTCGGCTCTTGACTGATGGGAAAGAGAAGACACGAAGCCCGAGGAAGCACACGCCTGCTTCCACACACGGAGACAAGCTCAGGGAAAAGTCTGTGAGCAATTCCTGTCATCTGGTCATCCCTGCATTCCAACTTTCTAATTAAAAAAAAAAAAACAGTCCCCAGCAATGAGAGAGCGTCCCTTTCTCCCTGCATGGACGCCAGCACTGGTTGTTCTTATTTTTTTTTTTTTGATGTGTGCCAGTCTCTGGCTACCATGAGCACCCCAAGGCGGTCTGAGGACCATCCCTCCCAAGCCTGGGAAAGGAAAATAGTCACCCAAGTTTAAAAACAAAGGCTGTGGGGCTGGGGTGGGGTTCGGTATTCCCCTGAACATGTGAGAGTCCGTGTTTGTCTCCTGAATACCCCAAAAATAACAAAAATTTTAAACCCTTTTATATCCTCCTGTGGCACACTGCATGATTCCTTTGAGGAAAGGGATTGATAGAACAAGGTCTTTTAGGGGCCGGAGCGATAGCACAGCGTGTAGGGCGTTTGCCTTGCACGCGGCCAATCCGGGTTGATCCCCGGCATCCCATAGGGTACCCCGAGCACTGCCAGGAGTAATTCCTGAGTGCAGAGCCAGGAGGAACCCCTATGCATTTCCAGGTGTGACCCAAAAAGAAATAAAAAAAGAACGAGGTCTTTTAAAGCGAATGTATTTTGCCCATGCCACTGCAGTTTCAGGAGTCAAAGAAATGGTGGTAAATATTCCTTGTTCTATTTTTTGTTTTGTTTTGTCTTTTAAAAAAAAATCAATGCACAGAAGACATGTGCTGTAACGTTTATGAGAGCAAGTTAGTACCCGTCTAGGAAAGAAATCCCCATAAACATCCCCATGAGTCAACTCGTGAGACAGCCACTTTGAGGAACATGATGCAATCCTAAAAAGGAAGATTTTCAAAGATGATGGATCAAAGCGTCCATCTGAGTCAAAGGCCGAGCAGCGGGCTCGGCGGGTCATGCTGCAGGAGGGCACTTGCCTTGCACACACCCCACCTGGGTTTGACCCCTTGCACCACATGTGGCCCCCAAACCACCACCAGGAGGGATCCCTGAGCATAGAGCCAGGAGTAAACCCCCACAAGATCAGAAAAAAGGGGAAGGAAAAACCCAAACAAACAAACAAACAAAAAAAGCTAAGTGGGAGGAAATTTAGAATATGGAAGGATGGGGGGGGGAGGGGAAAGGGGTGGCGGAATGATAGCACAGTGCGGAGGGCGTTTGCCTTGCACGTGGCTGACCTTGCATGTGACTGACCTAGGTTCGATCCTTGGACCATCTCATACGGTCCCCTGAGCACCACCAGGAGTGACTCCTGAGGGAAGAGTCAGGAGTAACCCCTGAGTATCACACAGTATGACCCAAGGAGCCAAAAAAAAAAAAAAGGATTCATTATAATTATAGTTATAAAAATATATAATTTTATATATAAAAGATATAATTATATATATAATCATAACTATAATTAGCTATGTTTTTTTTCCAAATCACACAATCCCCCAGCTATACTCAGCAGCTGGGCAGAACTCAGGGTCCTGTGATGTCAGGGATCCCCCCGGCCACGTGGCACTGCGTGGGGGGCTCTAGGGCTACACCTGGTGATGCTCAGGGGGCCACACAGTGCCAGGTTTTGATCTGGGGTCAGTCGCGTGCAAGGCCAGTACCCAAAGCCCTGTCCTATCTCCCTGGCCCCTGTCGGCAGTTGCAAACAGTGGCCAGTGGACACCAGCACATCCAAAGTGCTCACACATGCATCCACGGTCTTTCCCAGTTTTGCCAGAGTCCTGAATAGCTCTTGGGTGACTGGTGTCCACACCCCTTCCCACCCCACGGCATCGTGAGCGAGGCACCCAATCGATCAAGGGGGCTGGGAACCCAGCACTGGACAAGCCCAGCCCACTCTGTGTTCCAAGTTTGGGGAGTTTTCTGTTTATCTGTTTTGGCGCCACACCCAGTGTATGAAGACCTTTCTTACTCTTCCTCCCCCCCACACACTGTAGCACTGTCGTCCCCGTTGTTCATCGATTTGCTCGAGTGGGCACCAGGAACGTCTCCAGTGTGAGTCTTGTTGTTACTGTTTTTGGCATATCAAATACGCCACGGGGAGCTTGCCAGGCTCTGCCGTGCGGGTGGGATACTCTTGGTAGCTTGCCAGGCTCTCCGAGAGGGACAGAAGAATCGAACCCAGGTTGGCCACCTGCAAGGCAAACACCCTACCCGCTGTGCTATCACTCCAGTATCCCCTACACACACACACACACACACACACACACACACACACACACACACACACACACACACACCCCTTATTTAAACAATGTGGTTTGCAAAGTTGTTCATGAAGATTTGTTACAGGCATTCACTATTCCATCACCAATCCCACCACATGGTCACCTTCCCTCCACCACTGTCTCCATTCTCCCAAGCACCCCCCAAGCCCACCCCGTAGCAGGCTCACTGTCACTGTCATCCCGTTGCTCATCTATTTGTTCTAGCGGGCACCAGTAACATCTTTCATTGTGAGACTTATTGTTACTGTTTTTGGCATATCCAATACACCATTGGTAGCTTGCCAGGCTCTGCCGTGCAGGCACAATACTCTTGCTGGGCTCTCTGAGAGGGGCAGAGGAATCGAACACAGGTCAGCCGTGTGAAAGGCGAACGTCCTACCGCTGTGCTATTGCTCCAGCCCACAGTATCGCTGTAGCAGGCTCACAGTAATTTATTTCATATTGCTTTTTATCACTAAACGGCTAATGGAATGATTTAAAAAAAATACTTTAGTAAAAGAAAATCTATAAAAATTGTTGTATCTCACCACGGAGATATTAAGTCCTTGTCTGAGGGTTTATTAAGTGGCTGTTGCTAGTTAAGCCTTCAGTGTTGATGTTTCTGCTGGTTGAGATGAGCTGGCTTCTACGTCATGTTCCCATCCAATCTTGTGTGCTCTGACTGGGATGTTAGTACCGTAATGTTTGGAAATGTCGCGCAGCTGCAGAGTCGGCCACGCACTCCAGAAAATCCAGAATGTTTAACTGAGCAGCCCAGCTGGACGCATGGCAGCAGCTACTGGGGTGTGGGTGTGACCGCCGGGGCTTTGTCGGGGCAGGAACTCGGCCCAACTCCCTCCCGAGACTCCCCCAGAGGTCTCAGTGGGGACCAGGTATCAGAATCTTTTTTTTTTTTTGGCTCTTTGGGATGTAGCTCAGTGGTAGAGCGCGTGCTTTGCATATATGAGGCCCCGGGTTCGATCCCCGGCACCTCCAGTGTGGCCAGTGCACGCTTGCTTTTGGGCTGGAGTTACAGCACAGTGGGTTCTTGTTCAGAGTGATCATTTCCAGTTGTTACTGTCCTGCTATAGCACAGTGGGTAGGCGCTTGCCTTGCATGTGGCCGACCCAGGTTCAATTCCTCCATCCCTCTCGGAGAGCCCAGCAAGCTACCGAGAGTATCCCACCTGCACGGCAGAGCCTGGCAAGCTCCCCGTGGCGTATTTGATATGCCAAAAACAGTAACAACAAATCTCACAATAGAGACGTTACTGGTGCCCACTTAAGCAAATCGATGAATAACGGGAGGACAGTGACAGTGCTACAGTGCTTTGGGTCACACCCGGTGATTACCCCTGGCTCTGCACTCAGGAATTACTCCTAGCAGTGCTCAGGGGACCATATGGGATGCCAGGGATCGAACCTGGGTTGGCTGCTTGCAAGGCAAAGGCCCTCCCTGCTGTACTACCATTCCGGCCCAATAGCTGAGAATGTTTTGTGGCTAGTGGATCTCTTTCGAGACTTGATGATGAGTCTCTAGAACGGGACCAGCAGATGAGCTTCCATGGCGGGGAGGATGGGACAGGAGTGCGGCTTTCGGAAATACGGGGGTGGGGGGAGGTAGCCCATCCCGACTCTGAGAAGGCCCAAAATGTTCAGAAAAAAAAAATTCATGGGGTACGTGAAATTTTCGGCAGACTAACATCTCTGTGGCGCTCAGCCACATGTGGTGGCGTCTGGCCATGGCATGGAGTTGGGGTGTGGATGCAGCTGTCAGGGCTCTGGCCTTACACTTAGCTCTGCACTCAGGGGTCTCTCCGAGCAGGGCTCAAGGGGCATCTGAGGTGCTGGGGATCAGAGCCAGGCCAGCCCCCTGGAAGGCCAGAGGCCTGCCTGCTGTACCCTCTCCCCAGCCAGCGCGAAGTTGGTGTTCTCACAGGGAGAGGGGACGCATAAAACACAAGAGCAAAGCCCTCATTGCATTATCCCTGGGGAGAGAGAAGCCTGGTCCACAGGGTGACGAGGACATTGGAGATACGCAGGAGGGGCTGGAGCCATACTACAGCAGGTAGGGCACTTGCCTTGCAGCAATACAGGCGGCTGACCTGTATTTAATCCCCGGCATCCCCTACGGTCCCCTGAGAACCTCCAGGAGTCACCTGTTAGCCCCTGAGCACAGAGCCAGGAGTAGGCCCTGATCACTGCCAGGTATGGACCCCCCAAAAGCCAAGCAAAATGGAAACCAAGTTTCCATTTTTGTTAACTTTCCATTTTTGGTAACTTGGTTGCCATCGTATTGATGTAGCACACTGATGTACAAAGTGCTTGCACACCCAGCACCCTCCCTATGTCACCTCTAGTTGAAACTTCACTCCCTGATCCTCCCTGTCAGCCAGTTACAATGATAAAGAAATCTTTCTTTTTTTTTTTTTTCACTTCAATGTCTCAAAAACAGTAACAACAAGTCTCACAGTGGAGACTTACTGGTGCCCGCTTGAGCAAATTGATGAGTAAAGGAATAACAGTGATACAGTGATATAGTGATACTTTTTGGGTCACACCTGGCGATGCGCAGGGGTTGCTCCTGGCTCTGCACTCAGGAATTACTCCTGGCGGTGCTCGGAGGACCATATGGGATGCTGGGAATCGAACTCGGGTCGGCCGAGTGCAAGGCAAATGCCCTCTCCTTTATCACTCCAAGTCCTGATAAAGGAATTTTTCTCTGTTATAAACAAAACTAAACTAGCTCTACCTTGTCTAGGAAATGCAAGGCGGTGATTCACCCAGGGGAGGGAAGGGCGTAGTTGGCAGAAGGGTGCGGGGTACCCCCAGGAACCCTAGCAAGGCTCCGTTTCTTGGCAGGACTGATCCTGACCGGGGCTCCCTTTAGAAGGACCAGCTGCAGGGATGCCCATGCTTCTGTGTGTTTCTGGACACGTGGCTCGAGGAAAGGCCACCTGCGGAATCATCCAGTTCCAAGCCCCCGGAGTGCTTGGCCACATACGTGACCCGCGACAGCTCCAAATTTCACAGGACGGACAGCCCAGTAGGAGCAGAGGAAAGGGGATGGGGAAGTTGTGCAAAGCCCCCTGAGCTCAGCGAGCATGAACAACAGCACGGAAGGTTCCACTCGCGCCCGAGAGCTCAGGAAACCACGGAACAATGACTTCCGGGGCCCCATCACGAGACAGAGATGGTAACGAGCAGCATCAATTATTTTGTGCCTGCTAAATGGGCATATCGGGAGGTGGGCGGGTCACTGGGGACACTGGTGGAGGGAAGGTCACAGGTCACAGTGGTGGTGGGCTGGGGGTTGGAACACTGAATGCCGGAAATGACTGTTACGAACAACTTTGTGGACACGGTGTTGAAATGAAGTCCTAAATATGAAATAAACGAACGTGCTCCCAAGCACGCCGTGTGACCTCTGGACAGAAGACACGTCCAAGGGCGAGGAACAGCCTTGGGAATAGATTCTGCTTCTTATTCTAGCTCCCAGCACAACCCTTCCATCGAGGGTTCCCCTCTAGGCAGAACCGAAACGAGTCATTTTAGGAAGAGGAGGACGCCGGCGCAGACAAGCACCGGTTTTCACTTCTCCCTCCCTCCCCACTTTTGGCCACCGCAATCTCAAGCAGCAGCAGCAGCCCGGAAGCACCGTCTCAGCGGCTAAAGAACACGGGCTGGCTCCGGGCGTGTGAGATTGGAAGTTGGAGCTATCTGAGTTCCTGTCCCGTCACGGCACAAGAAACTGTGACTCTCGGATCGGAAGGATAGTGCAGGGGTCAAGGCACCGGCCTCGCCTGCAGCTGACCTAGGTCCAATTCAGAGCCCCCTGTATGATCCCACCAGGAGTGACCTCCGGGCACGGAGCCAGGAGTGAGCCCTGAGCACAGTCAGATGGGGCACAAAAAGCAGAAGGAGAAAAGAAAAGAAACTGTGACTCTGCAAATCACAATTTTGAAATGCAACATGCTATTTTTGTTCATGGGGATGAAACACAAACCCCCTGTCCTTCCTTCCCTTTTGGCGGTCACGGTTTCAATGACCCGCGCCCTTCCCCAGCCCCACTCCCGACCACTTCTAAGTGCCCCCTGCGTTGTCCCACCATCCCCACGTCCTCCCCAGAACTCTTCGCATCCTGGAGAAATGGAGACGGGGCCGGTCAAACAGCGCCGCCCCAGTCCCCTCCTCCTACCTGGTCTCTGGCAAACATTCTCGTGTTCATCTGATAAATTTGCCTTAGGTATGACTTTTTACAGGTGGGGTTATAAAGCTCCCGTCTCTCCTGCAATGGCTAACTCACTTAGCACGATGCAGCCAATTTCTAGCATCTGTCACAACTTCCTTTTGGGCTGCAGCGATAGCACAGCGGGTAGGGCATTTGCCTTGCCCGAAGCCGACCTGGGTTCGATTCCTCTGTCCCTCTTGGAGAGCCCAGCAAGCTACTTAGATTATCCCGCCCGCAGGGCAGAGCCTGGCAGGCTCCCCGTGGTGTATTTGATATGCCAAAAACAGTAACAACAAGTATCACGATGGAGACATTACTGGTGCCCGCTCAAGCAAATCGATGAGTAACGGGATGACAGTGATGACAGTGATGCAAAAAAAAAAAAAAAGGCTGAGTAAAATCCCACTGAGTCCGATTTCAACGTGACCCATCCCGCCTCTGAGGGGCCCTTGGGCTGGTCGGCCCATCCCCCTCCGTGGCCTGAGTGCTGTGAGGAACACGGGCGCCCTTCCCACAGCGCAGCCCGGCCTTACAGTGTTTCACACCCGACACCCAACTGCTCCCTGGGGCCCAGCTACCATCCCTCGGGGTCTCCGATGACCTCAGACGTTTCCCCTCAGTCTTCACTGTGCCACCCCCACTCTCACCTGGTCCTGCTCCCGCTGGAAGGTGCAGCAGCCCAAGGGGACGGCAGTTGCCCCACCAGGAACTGTCCCTGTGGTCCTGAGGCAGCAGTGACCATCCCGCCCCGCGCCCTCCGGCTGCCCCTACAGCCCATCAACACCTGCACTGCTGCCGGGATGTGGGGTGCACTGGGCGCTTAGCGGCTAGTGATCCACTTTCTGTTTTGTTTGGTTTGCAGTGCTCAGGGCTGACTCCCGGCTCTGTGCTCAGGGTTGATTCCCGGCTCTGTGTTCAGGGCTGACTCCCGGCTCTGTGCTCAGGGCTGACTCCCGGCTCTGTGCTCAGGGTTCACTCCCAGCTCTGTGCTCAGGATCACTCCCAGCTCTGTGCTCAGGGTCACTCCCGGCAGGGACTCAGAGGACCCTCGGAGGTGTCAGGGGTTGAACCATGGTCACCTGTGTGCAAGGCAAGTGCCCTACCGACTGGGCTGTCTCAGCCCCAGTAATCTGCATGTGGAATATCAGAAACAGACCCTCAGAGCTCGTGGCACTTGAGTCAGGTGGGCAGACCGAGGTGCCCCCGAGGCGCCCAGGGCACAGGGAGGGACGCCTGTGTCCCCAGGGTGCCCATGCGGAGGCTCTGACTGGCGGTCCTCCATCTGGCCTTGGGTGGGGGTGGTCCTGGCTGCCCCTTCCTGAGCGCAAGGCCACTCGGACCCCACACCTGCCTCTCACCCCTCTCGTCTGCAGCGGGTGCGGAATACCCAGGACGCCCCTCTCCTCTCTGACGGCTGCATCTGCGCGTGGCTGGACCTGCCCGTTTGGACAGCCTGGTGGCCGCGTCCTCGGCAGACTCCACCCACCCCCGTCAGCCGCTCCAATAACAAGCTCAGGTCGTGCGATCACCTGCCACACTCCGTCAGACTGTGTCTGTCCTCGGCGTCTTTCCGGACAGGTCCTGAGGGCCCAGGAGCTGTGTCAGCCCACAGCCACCCCTCAGGAACACACCCAGATCTAGCGCCCCCTTCAGGAGTGGCAGGGAATGACACCACAGGTCGCCATGCTGAGCGGGGACCAAATGCCCCATGGCCCAGAGCAGGGGCGCGACCTCGGACCCACAAGCAGTGCCCCTCGGGCGGCCGGTCAGTCCCGGTCAGAGCCCCTGGGTCCTTCACGGAGAAGGGAGATGCGTCGCTCCCAGAAGCAGGGCTCTGACCCAGAGAGCACCTGAGGAGAGGAGTCCCTGCAGGACAGGGCTGCCCACTGCGGTGTCCCCAGAGTCACCGTTCTAAATGCCCTCGGCCGCCTGGGGGCCGAGTGTCTGGAGAAGGGCTCTGTGTCGCAGTCCCACGGTGACCTGTCCTGCCTGCAGTGTCCCACGGTACCTGAGGACAATCTCCCTGGCAGGGCGAGGGTGTGGGGGGGATCAGGGTTGGGGGTACACGGAGGCCCCCTCAGCTGCACCTCGCAGCCGCAGGGGAACTGACAATTATCTCAGGACACTGGATTAACTTTTGAAGAGCTAGAGAAGCGGGGGGGGGGGCCACTGGGGGCTGGCTGAGAGGGCTGAGGCCAGGCTCCGAGGGGAGTCTTGGGTGGGGTTCCCCAGTACCACACAGGT
Source organism: Sorex araneus (assembly GCF_027595985.1). Lineage (NCBI taxonomy): Eukaryota > Metazoa > Chordata > Mammalia > Eulipotyphla > Soricidae > Sorex > Sorex araneus. The sequence continues at coordinate 9,478,917 of NC_073304.1, forward strand.
CCCCCAGAACCCTTGGAGTACTTCCCCCATTGATAACTTGGTAAATGCTAAGAAAACGCCCCGTACTCACTTAAAACTTATCTTTTGGTTGCGCTTACTATTTAGGGTCCCGAAACCCAAGGGGAGGGACCCCTCCTCAGCTGTCTCACCTGGAAGGCAGCAGAAGCCCCATTTTTCCTCTCTTGGGTGTGGTCTGATCTGCTGACCACCCCCCCCCAGAGCTGGCAGCTCCCTCTCCCTGGCCACGGTCACTCTGAAGCCCAGGTTTCCGGCCCTGAGGCATCCCCAGTCAGCAGAGACCCCTGTCAGGGTCCCCACCTGTGCAAATGTCATGCTCTGGACGACCTCGGCTCCAGAGTCTCAGGCCAGCGGGACCCCCGGGACCCCGTGCTCTAAAGGGGTTCTCCCCATGCATAAGAGCAGACAAGGCTCGGGGGGCAGTCCCAGATCTCCCCAGACAAAAGCCCACCTTCACCCATGCCTTAGAGAAGAATCAGCCCCAAAGACTTGTCAGGGGCCTGTAGGAAAGAAATTATTCTGCATGTTTGGACCCAGCGCTGCGGTGGAGCCCCGGGCAAGGGCCCAGGGGCAGGAAGCTGGACACGGTCGATGGTTTGGGGACCTGGGACAGGGTCCTGAAGCTCCTTCAGCAAAGTTGCATCTGTGCATCCAGATCCCCACGGCCCCGCCTACCCCAGGGCCCAGAGAAGCAGCTGCCGCAAGACGATGCTTGGGATGGCAACGCCCCAAAACTGACCCTCTGGCCCCTTAAGGAAAGAGCTCTGGGCCCTGACTTGACAACTTCCTAAGCAGGACTTCGTCATGGCGTTATCATGACATCGCCATGACAACATACAGCTCTGACGGATTTCAAAGGACCAGGCACCACTGATGCTTCTACAATTTAGCTCCCCAGTCTGCAAGGAAAGCCGATCGTCCTCTCCTAACTCAAACATCGGAGACTGGAGGGGGGGTAACACCCACCCCAGCTCACAGACCATCAGCAGGACTCAAAGTCTGCTGCCCCCGAGGCTGAGTGCTCCCTCTCGAGGCTGAGTGCTCCCTCCCGAGGCTGAATCCTCCCTCTCAAGGCTGAGTGCTCCCTCCCGAGGCTGAATCCTCCCTCTCAAGGTTAAGTGCTCCCTCCCGAGGCTGAATCCTCCCTCTCAAGGTTAAGTGCTCCCTCCCGAGGCTGAATCTTCCCTCTCACGGCTGAGTGGACACTCTCAAGCCTGTCCCCGTAGCGGGCCTTGTCACTGTCACTGTCGTCACTGTCATCCCGCTGCTCATCGATTTGCTCGAGCGGGCACCAGTAACGTCTCCATTGTGAGACTTGTTGTTACTGTGTTTGGCATATCAAATACGCCATGGGGAGCTTGCCAGGCACTGCTGTGTGAATGGGATACTCTCAGTAGCTTTATAAATAAAAAAAATGATTCTAATTTTCTTTTTAATTTTCTTTTATTTTTATAAAGTAGTTCACACTACTTGGTTACGTTTATGACTCTAATTTTCTAATTGCTACTCTCATACCCAGATGTTCTCGAGAACTGCTCTGAAGAGCGATGTTCAAATATAATACACATTTATTTTCTATTGCTTGCTACACTAAATATCCGACGGAAGGATCAAAAATACTTCAGTAGGAGAAAAATTGTGAAAATTGTTGTATCTCACCCTGGGGACAGTAAGTTCCTGTCTGGGGACTTCCCTGGGCTGCTGCTGCAAGTTGCAGCTTGTGCTCATGCTTTTGGCAGTCAAGACTGGTTGGCTTCTGTGTTCCACCCCGTCCACTCTGGAGCGCGCCTACTGGGATGACAGCGTTGGCGTTTGGAGACAGAAAATCCAGAATATTTACCTGACCGGTCTGGCTGGGGGCATGGTGGCGGCTCTGGGGTGTGGGAGCAGCTGCTGGGCAGGACCTGGCCCGAGCCCTCGGAGGTCACCCCGGAGGTCTCACCTGGGCTGCGTTTTTACATCCTCGCCAGGGATGCAAAAAAGATCTGCTGCCTCCACTACTCCCTGCCACCGCTCTAGTCCAGCCAGACCCCGAAGCCAGGCTGAGGTCCAGTGATTTCCCCCTAACAGTCTCCCCCGCGCCCAGACTCTTCCCCACAGCTGTGCGATCGGGGCGGAAAGGCGAATTCCCAGGGGACGGTGTAGAAAATGAGTCGTAACAAGGGAATGAATGGGTCACCGCCGTCTTTCCGAAGCGCAGGAAACCTAAGGCAGCATAAACGGGTTCCGGGAGCCTCCTGGCAGTCCAGCCGTCAGGGAAAGTGTGACTAACGAGGACCTCACGATCTGATTAGACGAACTGCCCCTTCCTGCCCAAAGCAGCCGAGCGTGGCCGTTAGTGAGCGGCCAGGCACCGCACGATCCTGTTGCCCTGGGCGCCCCAAAAGACCTCGTGTATCCAAGCAGAAGCCAGGCGGAGTGAGCCCCAGCAGGGGGTTCTGGGTGAGAGAAGTCTGCACCCCATTGTGTGGGGGCAGGGCGGCACCAGGTTAGAGCAGCGTCACTCACAGTAGTCGGGGAGTCAACTCGGACAGGGACAGACGGAGTGGAGAAGGCGTGCTCGCTACACCCGGGAAGATGGTCCGTCACTCTGCAAGGTGACCGCGTGGGGCTCTAAAGACAGGAGCGTGAAAAGGGAGGCTGCTTGCCCTGCAAGGGGCCGGCCCAAGCTCAATCCCCAGCGCTGTATGGTCCTCTGAGCACAGAGCCTGGAGTAAGCCCTGGGCACTGTTAAGTATGCGTTTGGCTCGGAGCACCCCAGAGGGGGGCTGGGGAGAGCCCTTCCCGCCCCAAGGGACCCACCCCCGGCAGCCGAGAAGCCCCAGAACTCAACCACCGCTCCCCACATACTCGGACCCAGCCGCACGCGTGAGTGAAGTCCGACAAAGCCAGGGAGTGTGGAACTTTGTGACCTTGGACTCTGGGCTCAACAGGAGCAGGAGCGGAGATCCTCTGCCCGTTTCCCCCAACTCTCCGGTGACCCAGAGGTAATGCCCATAGCCTCCTCCTGCCAGCGCCAGAGAATCTCGTCATGAGCCACCATCCAGATCACACGGCTCTTTTCTCCCGGAAGGGAGCAACATGGTGCCCGCCATAGCCATGCCGCTGGACTCCATGCTAGACTGCTTCACTCGGGGCGCCCCAGAGGGGTCGGGTGAGGGCCCTCCCCACCCCAAGGGACCCAGCCCTGGCAGCCAGAATCCAATCCCGGCCATGCTCACGGCCTCTCTCCACATGTTTGGGCGGAGCCTCATGCACGAGTGAACCTATTCTCGGCTGCAGACACATAAGACACTCCCTACCCATTCTCCACACCACAACTGATGGGGTTCAAATAGCAGGCAACAAATCACAGAGGGAAATATATATATTTTTATACATATTTACATTTATGCATATATACATATTTTCAGATATACAAACGAAAGCTCACATCACTCAACCATTTTTTTTTTGCTTTTTGGGTCACACCCGGTGATGCTCAGGGGTTACTCCTGGCTCTGCACTCAGGAATTACTCCTGGCAGTGCTCGGGGGACCATATGGGATGCTGAGAATCGAACCCGGCTCAACCGCATGCAAGGGAAATGCCCTACCTGCTGTGCTATCGCTCCAGCCCCAACATCACTCAACCTTTAACAACATGTTAGTGATATCCTAAAGAATGTCTTAATGGCCCCTGCCAAAATAGAACAATCCACACACCGTTTCCTCTATGGATACTTTTTTGTAATATTTTCAGTGTTTTTTTTTTATAACAGACAACACAAAATATATTATTTCAGTTGTGCTTTGGGACAGGGATTGGGGCTCGGGATGGAAACATCCCAAAGTTGGTGGTGGGAAGGTGTCATGGTGGTGGGATTGGTGTTTGAACATTAAACGTAATCAATATTGTGAACTACATTATAAACAATTTTTTAAAGCAATAAATGTGTGTTTGGGGGCGGGGGATGACTGTGTGCCTTTGGGACAAGCGACTGGAATGTGAGTTGACTGTGCCAGGTGAAGAATGCATCGGGTGGTCTCACCCATCTGGAAGAAGAAGGGGCAGCTCGTAGGTAAGGCACTTGCCTCACACGCAGCTGATCCAAGTTCGATCCCCCAGCGCCCCACATGGTCCCCTGAGCACCGCGGGCAGGAATCCCTGAGTGCAGAGCCAGGAGTGACCCCTGAGCATTGTCGGCCATGTCCCCCTCCCAAAACAGAGAAGCAAAAAGGATCACTAGATCAAACAGACCAGAGACGAGGAAACTACCTCCTGGACTCTGAAAGCTCTGGGGGTGCCCAGGGCAGTAGGAGGGGGGCTGGGGAGAGTCAGCAGCGGGGCGTGAGGTGCAGGGGGTGGTGGCGTGAGGATGATGAGGCATCTGTAGACATGTGAGGCTAAATCACCTCCTCTGGAGTGGGGAGGGAGGGCACTTGCCTTGTGAGCTGCCGGTTCAATCCTCGGCACCACATACAGTGACCCTGAGTGCAGAGCCAGGAGCAAGCCCTGAGCACCACTGGGGGTGCTCCCCTTACCCCCACCCCCAATAAAATAGCACTGTAGCACTGTCTTCCCGTTGTTATCAAGTTGCTTGAGCAGGCACCAGTAACGACTCCATTGTGAGACTTGTTGTTACTGTTTTGGCATATCGAATATGCCACAGGGAGCTTGCCAGGCTCTGCCATATGGGCGGGATACTCTCGGTAGCTTGCTGGGCTCTCCGAGAGGGACGGAGGAATCGAACCCAGGTCAGCTTCATGCAAAGCAAACGTCCTACCCGCTAAGAAAAAAAATTCATTCAATGCCTTCCCCCCAAAAAAAAACTAACTTCTTTAACAGAATAAGCAGAAACCATCCCCCAAATTACACCTGAGGCTACGACTGCTCCCCTGGAATGTTCTGGAATAGTCTGGCATCCTCCTCTTCCTCCAGGGAAGGGAAACTTGGGGCTAAACACTGAAGTGCCAGCATCTTGGAAACCACTGGCAAGCCCATGAAAAAGATTAAAATTGGAGAAGAGAATCGCTCCAGGTGACCGCAGAGCCCAGAGAGGAAGAGGCGAGAGGCGGGTCCAGGCCCCCGGAGGGGCTGCACCTCCAGCAGAACCACCTGTTCTTCATGCCTCTTCTCCCTGCTCCCCTCCATGGGCTTCCCTGGGGCATGAGGATCCCCTCTGCACAATTGTGACGCAGGGCTGAAGCAGGGCCCCCGCTTGCCCCTTGGTCATCATCTGGCGGCTCTCTCTGTAGGAGCCTCCGTGTCCACAGGCACCCTGGGGGCTGAGCTCGTGGCTTCGACGTGTTGGTGCCTGTGTGTACCACTGGTGGCTCACACCCAAATGTGGGCTCACTGTCACAACTGCAGCGCCAGCAGCTGTGTGTTAAACCACCACGCCAGTTCCCAGGACATGCTTCGTGACACATCTTTCTCAGAAGGTTAAAATCTCAAGCTGATAAAAAAAATTTTTTTAAATGCTACATGTAAGTTGAATCAAAATAAATTGCCATGGTAGAATCTCCAGACCCCACACCAGGCTGTCTTCACCGGGGCACCTCGGAGGGGGACGGGTTGAGTGTCCCTCCCCGCCCCAAGTAGAGCCCCAGCAGCTGAAAACCTCCAGAATGCAGCCTCAGCCAAGCTCAAGGTCACTCTCCACACACTCGGATGGGCCTCACCCATGAAGGAACCGAGAGAAGAACCCAGGTACGTGGGACCCGGGGCTGAGATCTCCAAGCCTGCTCGGATCGGGACTGGGCCTCCTCCACTCAGATCCCCAGTTTTCCAGTAGCTTGGCAGTCACACCCACAAACTCTCCCTGGTGCCATATAATCTCATCAACAGCCAAGATTCAGAGACTATAAAACAAAGCTCCTGGAATAGAGCAAATGCGGCCACGCGACCTCTTATACTCTAGCCCACTGATGCACCTCAAGTAGCACATGTGTGTTTGGTTTTAACATACTTGCTTGTATTCTTGTGTATACGGGTTTAAATGGCCCCAGAATGAAATGCAACAACCTTCACACACTTCCCTCTTATTGTGGTGGGAAGATGCTCGCTGGTGGGGTGGGTGTTTGAATATCATCTGTAATGAACTACTGTGAACTACTCTATGAAAATAAAATGTATAAAAATCATAAAAATAAACAAATAAATGAACAAATTGCCATTATTAAACTGAAAGGGGAAAAAGCAGGGGTGGAGTGATAGCACAGCAGGTAGGGCATTTATTTGCCTTGCACACGGTTGAGCTGGGTTCGATTCCCAGCATCCCATATGGTCCCTTGAACACCACCAGGGTAATTCCTGAGTGCAGAGCCAGGAGTAACCCCTGTTCATTGCCAGGCGTGACCCGAAAAGCAAAAAGCAAAAAGCAAAAAGAAGAAGAAGAAGAGGAGGAGGAGGAGGAGGAGGAGGAGGAGGAGGAGGAGGAGGAGGAGGAGGAGGAGGAGGAGGAGGAGGAGGAGGAGGAGGAGGAGGAGAAGGAGAAGGAGAAGGAGAAGGAGAAGGAGAAGAAGAAGAAGAAGAAGAAGAAGAAGAAGAAGAAGAAGGAGAAGGAGAAGGAGAAGGAGAAGGAGAAGGAGAAGGAGAAGGAGAAGGAGAAGAAGAAGAAGAAGAAGAAGAAGAAGAAGAAGAAGAAGAAGAAGAAGAAGAAGAAGAAGAAGAAGAAGAAGAAGAAGAAGAAGAAGAAGAAGAAGAAGAAGATTAAAGTACAAACTCCCTTGTGTTGATAATAAAGACCAATTTTTCTCTCAGGAAGAAGCAAACCAACCTCGCGCTGCCTCACTGACCCGGGCGGGCAGGGGCAAGGCCCAGGGAGCGCTGGGCACGGCCCTGACGCTTGAGGCCACTCTCAGCCCTGCTGACGCCTCGGCCCGGGCCGCGGGGGCTCTAATCACGGGCCGGACGTGCTGCCCACTCCCAGTCTCCCCGCAGAGCCTTCTAGAATGAGAGAGCGCCCTCGCCCCTGGGCCGCCCGGCTCGGCGGTTTTTAAGGGAGGCCACACGAACCCCTGGGGGAACCTCACAGCCGCCACAGACGGGCGCCCCGCCCTGAGCGCCAGACTCCGCCGTCTGGGTGAAGGTGCCGCAGCGGGGCGTCGCCTTCATCTTCCCCGCGAGCCTGCGCACAGCCAGAGGGGGACCACGGCCCGCGCTCGGTGCCAGCTCGGAGGTGTCACCCTCTCCCCCCACCCCAGCCCAGGCCCCGCCGCCACGGCGGGTGGCAATTACGGCCCCCGAGAAATAACAGTCTGGGCACACGGCCCCTTGCCGTTCCCTAAGTGGCAGTTACGGTAATGACCCAGCGCTCCTGATGACCTCAGCATCAGCCCGACGCCCGCTATTAGAGACCGTCCCGCCCCGACCCCCAGTGCCTGCTGCACGTGGCATCACCCCCCTCCCTGGCCCCTGAGTTGGAGGGACCAGTCCCACCTCACAGATGCAGAGGCAGAAGGTCCGAGGACAGCAAACTTCCCCTGCCTGCTCGCCTTCTCTCCCCTCGTTAGGAACGAGCAGAAAGGGGGCCAGAGAGAGAGCCCAGTGGGTAGGGAGCTCGGCGTGCCCGCCGCAGACCCAGGATGGATCCCGGCACCCTGCGTGAGCCCCTAAGTCCCACCAGGTGTTATCCCTGAGCACAAAGCCATGAGTTATCCCTGAGTACTTCCGGGTATGGCAGAGAGAGAGAGAGAGAGAGAGAGAGAGAGAGAGAGAGAGAGAGAGAGAGAGAGAGAAGGGTGACTGGGTCTTCCTCAGACACATGTCCTCCCCCACCCGCAGAAAATTTATGGAAATGACTCTGGAGAGTTTCCAGCTCAGATATACCAGCATCTGCGCTTCCACATTTTCCAGCAGAGTCCAGAGGCAGAAGCAGCCCCGCGTCCACAGATGGGTGACTGGAGAGACAAAACCAGCAGACAGGGTGTGGAATATTACTCGGCCCTCAAAAGGAAAGGCATTCCGACAGTGATGCAGGCTACATCGTGTTCAGCCCTCGGAGCCGTGAAAGGCCGGGATGAGGCCGTTGGGGAGAACAAGGATGGTGTGATTTGGCTTAGAAGCGGTGCCTGGACCAACTCGAAGAATCTGAAAGAGGAACGGGGGTGACCCGAGATTCGGAGGGGAGGAGGGAAGGGATGGTGGTGTTGCAAGATCAGAATGTTCTAGAACTGGCCTGCGGCGGGGAAAGTACTGCCATGAGGACAGTGAACCTGACGTGCCCACGAGGTTATGACAGGACGTTTCATATTCTGGGGTCATTTCCTGGTGCTCGTCCTCCAGGCCTGCTGGGAACTTGAAGGGGCTCTCGGCCCAGTCTGTGCCCACGGGGGCCGCCCTCAGGGGCCCGCCCTGGCCCGCTCCATCACGGACACGTCTGGGGTCAGGGACAAAGGAGCGGCGGCAACTCCTGCGAGCCAGAGATCCTGGGGGGGACGTGGCCGTCGCTGGCTCCGCACCCAAGTTCTCCACCCGCCACCCCAGCCAACGGCAGACCCAGTGCTAGTCGGAGCAGCCAGCTGCCTGTCCTGATTCCATCCCCCCAGTGTCTCCCATTTCACAGATAAAGAAACTGAGGTTCGTAGAGGCCAACTCACTTGTCCCAAGCCACCGAGCTCGCCGACAGGGCTGGGACCAACATGCCCAGGGAAAGTGGAATCTTCTCCCTTAAAAATCACAGTGCAGGGCTCTCCCACCCACCCCCGGCCATGCAGGGCAGCAGGTGCCCCCCAGCTTGGCGTTACTTGTGACCAGGTGCCCACGTGGGCAGATCGCAGACAGAGCCCCTGAGACTTTGGGAGCAGCCTCGGGAGTGTGGGGCGCCAGGGCGGGGGGCAGCGGTGACCCCGACCTGCAGCCCCTTGCAGATACGAGCCAGCCTCTTCTCTTCTCTTCTCTGTCCTAACCCTCCGGTCCCCCAGGCCCGCCGGGCACGTCCTCCGTGGGGACACGTGTCCTCCCCCACCCAGAGCTCAGGAAAAACTGACAAGGCTTAAACCACCCAAGGGCTTCTCTCGGGCCTTGCTCTCTCTTTCTCTATTTCTTTTCTTTTTTTTCTTTTTGGGTCACACCCGGCGATGCTCAGGGTTACTCCTGGCTCTGCACTCAGGAATTACTCCTGGCAGTGCTTGGGGGACCATATGGGATGCTAGGAATCGAACCCCGGTCGACCGCGTGCAAGGTAAACGCCCTCCCCGCCGTGATACCTCTCCGGCCCGTCGGGCCTTTCTTTCAAGACCTTGTGCCCACATTCACGACGTGCAGAAGAGTTTCCCAGCCGCGAGCAGGAAGGCAGCCCCCGCCCCGGGGCCCTTCCACGGCCGGCCCAGGGCTCTCTCTCCAGATGCGCCCACACCAGTCTCCCCGGGGGAGGCCGTGGCCCCCATTCCCGGGCCCTGGGGCAGGACAGTCAGCTCAGGGCTCTCCGTCCACCTGGTGGACAGTTCCCGAGGCGGCCCTGGGGCCAGGCGTGTTGCCACAAAGCCGCCGCGAGTGCCCCTTTCTGAGGCTGCCTCTTTCCCAGAGGCCAGCCAGAGTGGCCGGGCCCCTGCTCCCGCGGCCGAGGCTCGTCTGCTCAGCCACCGCCTCTGTCCACCCACAGGACTCGTGGGCATCGTCCCAGTGTCCCCTTCCCGGCCCCCGCTCACATTCCCCGGGGGGTGTCCCGTGTGGCCTGGGCCTGACCAGCCTCTCCCGGTCCCCCACGGGCAGGACGGGGTGCGGGGTGGGCAGCACAAAGACCCTGCCCCGGCCAGACGCTCGTCTCCACGGAAGAGGCCGCCAGGCCAGGCCGGGCTGGTGCCGCCTGCCGGCACCCGTAGAAGTCCCCAGGCAAGCCCCCAGCCGGCCCCCAGGCCCTTCCCGAGGGCGGGGACACGGGGATGACGCCCCGATGTCTCTGAGTGGCACGCACAGGCGGGCGCCCCAGGCAGCAGCTCTCCGTGTTATTAAGTGTGTCCTGGTGGCGGAGGTCACTGCACGAGGGTCTCCCCACGCCCAGCCAGGTAAAGGCCACTGCTGTAAAGTGGGTGACAACTGGGGGGCTGCACCTGGGAAGAACACGTGTGTGCATGCACACACACATACACACATACATACATATACACACACATACACACCTACACACATACCTACACACATACACACATACACACATACACACATATACACACATACACACACGCATACACACATATATACATATACACATACATACATACACACATACACACACATACATACACACATACACACACGCATACACACATATACACATACACACATACATACACATAAACACATACCTACACACACAGACACACACACACAGACCCCTCCGTGCCCCACAGGCACTCTGCAGCCGACCTTCGACCCTGAGTGCCAGGGCCCGGCTGGCGTCCTGCCCACCCGCGAGAGACGAGCGGCCTGGGAACAGGAGACACGGGGGAGACACGCGCTCAGAGCGAGGTGCAGCAGGGAGGAAACTAGGGCAGGGGCCGGGGGAGGGGCGAAGGCCAACGTCAGCCCTGGGTCAGTCCTCAGCACCCCGCACGGCCCCCAACCCCACCGGAACTAAGGCCGGAGCACCACCGGGGCACTACAGGAGCAAAATCAAACAGAGAAGTAAAGAGGAAGGAAGGAAGGAAGGAAGGAAGGAAGGAAGGAAGGAAGGAAGGAAGGAAGGAAGGAAGGAAGGAAGGAAGGAAGGAAGGGAGGGAGGGAGGGAGGGAGGGAGGGAGGGAGGGAGGGAGGAGGAGGGAGGGAGGGAAGGAAGGAGGAAGGAAGGAAGGAAGGAAGGAAGGAAGGAAGGAAGGAAGGAAGGAAGGAAGGAAGGAAGGAAGGAAGGAAGGGAGGGAGGGAGGGAGGGAGGGAGGGAGGGAGGGAGGAAGGAGGAGGGAGGGAGGGAGGGAGGGAGGAAGGAAGGAAGGAGGGAGGGAGGAGGGAGGGAAGGAGGGAGGCAGGGAAGGAAGGCAGCAAGGAAAGAAAGAAGGCAGCAAGCCAGCAGATGAGCTTCCTGTGTGCCCTGAGTAACTGAGGCGTCCTGGTCAATGCCCAGCCGCAGTCATCTGCGCGGGCAGTGCCCACCCGCCAACTGCATTCGCAGACTCGAGGGCCCACCCGACACTCCCCCAGTTGCTCTGTCTCGGGGGCCCTCAGGTGACGCAGGAGCAGGTGGAAGCATTTCCCCGGGCAGCCCGGCTGGGCCCTCAGCGCAGCCTCTTTAAACACAGAACTGCGGGAGCCGTGCCTGGCCCCGCGGCTACAGGACGCCACCAGCGGGAGAGGCAGACCCCCTGACCAAAGCTCCCGTCCACCCTGGACCCCACACAGCTTGTTCTTACCTCCCTTAGTCTTCCTCCCCTGAGCCCAAAGCCCTGCTGGGTGACCCGGGGCAAGCCGCTGAGCCTCTCTGTGCCTCTCTTCATCACCACCATCACCACCACTCGCTGTCCCTCCCCTCCTGGCACTGCTCCAGGGTCCGGCACAAGAGCCCCCGGGCACTGGCCCCTGTGAGTCTGCAGTCTTCAGTGACCCGTGGGCGTGGGGCGTGCAGGATTCACGCCCTCCGCCCGGGCGTTCCACAGGTCACGTCGCCCGCGCGGTTCCCCACGGGAGCAGGGGCTCCCCAGAGGCCGGGCCCAGAGAGAGGTCAGCAGCAGCACTGGCCCGGCCTCGGATGTCAGGCCCCAGAGAAACGGCCCCAAGCAGCCTTGGTCTAAGCAGGCTCGAGCTTCCCTCTGGGGGAGGGGCCCACACGGGGCTGCCTCCTGGCTCTGTGCTCAGGGATCTGCCCCGAGAGTGCTCAGGGGGCCAGAGGTGGTGCCGGGGGTCAGCTGGGCTCAGCGGCAGACCATGCAAGCACCCGAGCCCCCTGGACTCTCTCTCTGCTTGCCGGCGACTGTTTTCATACACACACATTGTGGTGTTTATTAAACACCCAAACTTAAAACAGAGGCTGGAGATCCACCAAGCCCGGCGTGGGCCCCGACTCCCCGAGGACCCCCAGGGCTGACCCCTGAGCAGAGAGCCAGGGGGAAGCCCTGAGCACCACAAAGTGGGGTCAAAAGTCAGGCACGTGGGACCCAGGCTTGCAGCCCCATGTTCGAAGGCTGGCACTGGACAGCTGTGTACTGGACAGCCACTGGACAGCCCTGTGGTCTCCGTGTCCCGGCTATTGGACCGAGTACTGCACTGAACAGGGATGTGCATGTATCTTTCCGAGTGAATGTTTTTGTATGTGTCTTAGGGGTAGATATTAGAGTGTGACAAAAGAGTGGATAATGAGGCATAATAAATACATAGATAGATAATACAGAGATAATAATATAGATAGATAATACATAGAGATATACACACACAACGGAATATACGCAGCCCCCAGGAAAGATAGAATCATGCATTTCACTGCAATGAATGATGGAATCATGCATTTCACTGCAATTTCACTGGATGGAACTCATGTTAACTAAAGTAAGTGGGAGGACAAGGACAAATATCAAATGCTCTCACTCATCTGAAACACAAAGAACAACATCTCAGGGGCTGGAGTGATAGCACAGCGGGGAGGGCGTTTGCCTTGCACGCGGTCGACCCGGGTTCAATTCCCAGCATCCCATATGGCCCCCGAGCACCGCCAAGGAGTAATTCCTGAGTGTGTGAGCCAGGAGTAACCCCTGTGCATCGCCGGGTGTGACCCAAAAAGCAAAAAAAAAAAAAAAAAAATTAAAAAAAAAAAGAACAACATCTCTGGGGGATGGGAGGTAGCCAAGGAGGGGAAACATTTGCTCTAGATTCCAGACCCGAAACTGCCAAGGAGGAGTGAAAGGGGGGTGGGGGAGGAATAAGAGGCTGGGGCATGGAGAAGGACACTGGTCAGGGGCCTCGGACTCCTACAAGTGACCTGCATGTCCCTGAAGCACGAGATCCAAACTACGAAACTCACGGGACCCCAACTACATTCATTAGACTTAAAATGTGTCTGTCGACAAGTAAGGCTGGGGTGGAGGTGTGTGGTGGGGGGGGTGTGCAGGGGCGGGGTGGGGGGAGCTCAGGTGGAGGGAGGGGGGTCCCGGGGCGGTGAGAGTCGGGGTGGGATCCCTGTCTGCCCGAACCCCTCTGTGAATCACGATGTCTCAATAAAACTGAAAACGGTTTTTAAAGACACAGACGCTTCTAGTGGGAAGTGAGATAACTCGAGGAGGGTGGGTGAGGAGAGTGAGTCGGGGGAGGGGAGGGGGAGGGGGGCAGCAGTCAGACCTCTGCAGGCACCTGGCCCCGAGGATCCTCTTCTCCCCGTGCCAGCATGGCGGCACTCGCAGACGCTGTCACGCATGGGCCGGGCACAATGATACCCTGGAACCCCACTTGCGGTTTTAAGGAAACTCTACTGCAGCCCCGTAACTCCCGCAAGGAAGGGGCGCTCTGTGAATGATGGGGCATCGGCCACGGCCATGCAGAGCTCCACAGCGAGGTTTGCCGTGAGGGCAGCGGGCGGGACGCCTCGGGAGCCTGAGATGTGGTCAGGGGCGGCCCCCAGCACCCTCCCCCACCCCCGGCCTCCCCCTCAGGCAGGAGACCCAAGTCCCGAGGGCTCAGTCACAGACTGCAGGGCCAGAACCACACGTTGCCGGATTCCAGCACTCACTCCTCGGGTTCGGATCCACCCAGGAGGGGCCCGAGCAGAACAGACTCGGGGCCCCGAGACGGTCTGCGTGCAGTGTACACAATGCGGCACGAAGACGAAGCAGACCCCTGGGATTCGCCGGAACCTGGAGGGAACCAGAGAATGTCACGCAGAGGGAAGGCCGTCGGAAGGCCAGGGGCAGGGACAGAATGACCCTCTCGTCCGCAGGACCGACAGACACACAGCAAAGGGGCCACAAAGGGCCAGAGGCAGCACAGAGGGAAAAGCAACCCACACAGCTGAGTCGAGGGGCGGGGGGCAGAGGGCTGAAGGCTGGGGTGGTCCTTGGGAGACGGGCACACTGATGAGGGGTGTGGTGACAGATGTGCATGGGGAAACATCGTTAACAGTACTGTGAATCACGGCAGCTGGACCCACCAAATAAAAATCTAAAAAACAAATCCACAGTTCATGCTGGTCAAAAATCTCACAGCAAGCCACCCTGAGTCCCAAGAGTCCTTTTGAACTCTGTCCCTCCAAGGACAGTCAGTCCAGCCACCGATACGCGTTCACAACGTCCACTCTCCAGCCTTCGTGAGGTCAGCTGCCAAAACTCACCCTGCAGGGGACAGCTCGGGTTCTCCGGCAGGGACGGGGCAGCAGCAAGAATCCCCAGGGCACCTGGAGAGATCTCAGCACCGAGTGCTCAGAGCTCTGGGCGGAGCTGTAGGACTCCCACATGCTCTGCACGTATGTGGGGAACCTGCACAGACCCACCCGCATGGGCACAGAGACACACACACACACACACATATATACATGGAAACAGGTGTTTGTTTGCCCAAGAACACAACACATGCATACATGTAAGCACACGTGCCCAGAAGTACCCACGCATGCACACATGGATGGATACTGTGCCTAGAAACACATCTGCATGGAAATGCACATGCATGCACATATGGATGTGAACACGTGTTGGCACGGGGCACACGCCTGCAGACAGCCATGTGTGTATGTGAGCACTGTGTTTGTGGCAGGCCCGAAACACACAGAGCTGGGGACCTCAGTCGCGGCCAGAGCAAACGCTTCTCGTCACCTAGGCCCGGAGGTAAACAGGACCAGTCCCGGGGGCGCGGCAGGAAGCGGATGGACGGGGAACAGGCCCACGCTCCTAACCTTTGCTTGGCGTGGCTGGTGGGTGCTGGTCCGTCCCCGGGCAGCGACACCAAGAAGGGACAGAGGAGGCAGTAACCACTGTTGTGGGGACTGGCCGCTGAGAGGCAGCCTGAGGTGTCCGGTCACTGTTTACTACAAACTGGACTTACGGGTGGCTCCGGCCAGGGACCTGGAGCCTAGGAGGAGGGGCCCAGGCAAGGCCCGCTCCAAGCACTCAGCGCTGGAGAGGAAAGTCTCATTGCACAGACCCCCCTGAGCACCACTGCAAAGACCCCACTAGCACTATTGCAAAGACCCCACTAGCACCACTGCACAGACCCCCCCGAGCACCACTGCAAAGACCCCACTAGCACCACTGCAAAGACCCCACTAGCATCATTGCAAAGACCCCACTAGCACCACTGCAAAGACCCCACTAGCACCACTGCAAAGACACCACTAGCATCATTGCAAAGACCCCACTAGCACCACTGCAAAGACCCCACTAGCACCACTGCAAAGACCCCACTAACATCATTGCAAAGACCCCACTAGCACCACTGCACAGACCCCCCTTGGCGTCCCTGAGTGCCCTGAGCTCCGTCAGTAGTTCAGGCCCCCGCAGTCGCAGGTGTCTGCCCGCTGCGCTAAGCCCACCCACTCACCGTGAACCAGTGTGTCACCAGGGACCAGCCTGGTGCTCTTCCCCACACACCACGCCTCCTTCTGCTTTAAAAAAAAAAAAAAAGTAATCTGATTCGGGCCTAGCCCCGGCGCCGAGCACGGACTCGGCTAAATCCCCAAAGCCTAATTACTCACTATTGTGCGTGGTAATCTTAGGAGTGTTTGTGCTCTCGCTCCCCTCGGACAGACGGCCAATGAGGGTGCGGCCGAGGTTGCTAGGAGCGGCTCCGGGCCGGGGATGATGCTGCGATTTCACAGGAAGCACCTTCCCGCGCCCCGCAGGTGCCCGCGCTGCTCCTCCCGCCCTCCGGCTGGGCTTCCCGCCAGGAACCCAGTTCCTGAACCTGCTCTCTGCTCCCCCGACCCCCCGCTCCCGGGGGTGGGGGCCTGGCTGACCTCAGGCCAGGTCCCTTCCAGTCTCAGAACCTGGTCTCAAGCCGGGCAGCGGCCCTGGGAGACACCTGTGGCCCGCATTCCTCTGAACCCACACGGCACCAGGTTTGTCCGGGGAGCTCCGGGCCCGACTGGAGCCACAGGGCCCCCCATCCTGTCTGAACCCCTGGGCAGGCCCCCAAAACCTCAGCCCCGGGCACCTTCGTACTCTCTACCCAAGGGACACAGACATCACTCTCGGGAGAAGCAGCAAAACCTTCCAACACATTTATTTTTCTTCTTCTTTTTTTTTTTTATGAAAAGCATCTTCATGAATATAAAATAAAATGCTGTGTTCCAATGGTCTCTTCCGTAAGGGAGGCTGGCGCGACCATAAAACCCCCTTTCCTGAGTCAAGGGGCTTGGTCCCTCCCGCCGAGACACACAGGGATGCCTTGTGGGTGCTGTTCTGGACCTGGGGAGGAGCACTCCCCTCCTGCTCCTCGGGGTGCGAGACGCAGCCGAGTGGGCGCTCTCCGGACGGCAGGAGGCTGGGGAGGCATCCAGACCCGGGAATCTGGAAGTCGGGGCGAAGCAGATGGCCCCGCAAGGAGCGGGGATTGCTGGCAGATGGCCCCGACACTTCGGATCAGGCCGGAAGAACTTCTGATTGCAAACACAGCGTTATTAGCAGCGCGCCCAGGAGAAGCCGCGTCCAACAGGTGTCTGCCGCCCGCGACCCGCAGGAACCAATCGCGCGTGTCTTGGGAACAGCCGCTGGCTGGGAAATTGTCCCTCTCCATCCTGTTTATTAATTGTGAGGGACGAGGCTGGGGGGGGGGGCGCCTGGTTCAGACCACCCCCATTAAGAAGCGGGGTCCCGGTGGGGATTCCGAGGGCCGTGGGGCTCGGCCACGCCCCCGGCCCTAACGGGGCATGCGCCATCGCGCATCCACCACGGCTCAGGGGCACGCGACACCAAGGGAATCCACACGGTGACTGCAGCCGCATTAGCCGTCAATCACGGGTGGCGGCGGGTGAATCAGGGCAGGAAAGAAACCACTCGCGTCAGATGTAACCGCGGGCACTCCAAAGGGAGGCCAGCCCAGAGGCACGTGACCCCTGCCCCGCGTCCGCGGGAGGTGTACACTGCAGGAATCATCAACCTTGGTGCAGTACACACCTGGCCCTGTGCTTGGGCCCTAAACTAGTTCTTTTTGTTGTTGTTGTTTTGCTTTTTGGGTCACAGCCAGTGATGCACAGGGGTTACTCCTGGCCTCAGGCACTCAGGAATTACTCCTGGCGGTGCTCAGGGGACCCTATAGGATGCTGGGAATCGAACTGGGTCGGCCGCGCGCAAGGCAAACACCCTCCCCACTGTGCTATCGCTCCAGCCCCCTAAACTAGTTCTTAAGCCCCTGGACTCCCTCTGCCACATCGAGGAGACGGTGCAACGAGGAAGGAGCCACGGACTCGTCTCCTCACCCCAGCGCGGTAGCTGGGTGTTGTTGGTGATGACGGTGAGGCTGAGGTCAGCCCTCGCCCCGCCCCGTATGCAGAGACAACCCCCCACCCGCTCGCCACTCCCCATCTATCGCGGCATTTCCTCCCATCTAGGCAGCAGGCGGGAACCAGGGCTGGCCTCGGCGTATGATGAGGGCAAACAGCCAAGGCCTGGAGACAGTCTGAAACTGGCGTCAGGTGACAGGGCGGTCGGGGAGGGCCAGTGTGGGACTTGGCCCACCGTCTGCCCTTCCCGGGGCCTGCTGCCATGGCCGAGGCGGGCAAAGGGTCTCTTGTGGCTGCTGGAAACCATCACGCCTTCTCGCGGTCCCAAACACCAGAGGACGTCCTGGCAGAGCCCGCTGGGATGCCCAGACCGCGGGCGCGTGGGTCAGGACAGGAGGCCGGCTGCGCCTTCCTGCCAAGGCTTGCCAAGGTTGGTGGCTCTGCCTCGGCTACCCCAAGACAGCTGGGGACACCTCCCGGCAGACGCCACCTGGATCCTGGAGGCCCTGTCCCTCCCCAAGCACCTGGATCCTGGAGGTGGGCCTGTCCCTCCCCAGGCAAGTGCCCACAGGCCCTCCTGCCTGCTGTATGACGCTCAGAGTGTGTGCCCCCAGGGACAGCGCTGGCTTGGCACGTGGGGGCGTAGATCATGCAGTGAGTGGGGCCTGGGTGGCCCCTCCCCCTCACCTCTGCGCCCATGAGGCCTGATGGCCTGGGGGCACCAGGTCCTCCTCCTGGTGCATTGTCCTGCTTTCTGCTCCCTGGGTGCATAAGACACCCACTGGCCCTCCGCGGGGAGCTAGGCCTGTCTCCCTGCCAGCCCCCATGGGTGGGCACCCCTCCTCACTGGGGTCCTCACATCACCAGGCCCCATGCCCCATCCAGAATAGCATGTAAGGGTGGGGCAGTTGGGATGCACGCCAAAGGACCCCTCCCCCGCATCTGCCCCCCACTCCCCGGCTCCAAGCGCTAGGAGCCCCCATCCTTCCCGCTCTCTCAAATCCCCTCCGCCCCACCCCCTGCTCCCAGCTGTCCTTCTAAGGGCACTTGCTGGACTTAAATTCACCTGTGGGCACACCAACTGCCAAAGGGCAGGCACAGCTTGGGGATACCGCGGGCACCAACCCAGACCCCCGCCACCAAGCCAATATTCAGAGACACCCCATCAAGTGAGTGTTGGAGTTTCCCAGTACACGGAAAGGGATGTTGACACTCTTTTTTTTTTTTCTTTTTGGGTCACACCTGGCGATGCACAGGGATTATTCCTGGCTTTTGCACTCAAGAATTACTCCTGGCAGTGCTCAGGGGACCATATGGGATGCCGGAATTGAACCTGAGTCAGCCGCGTGCAAGGCAAACGCCCTACCCGCTGTGCTATCACTCCAGCCCCCTGTTTACACTCTTTATGACAGCACCGTAGCACTGTCACTGTCGACCCATTGTTCATCGATTTACTCGAGCAGGCACTAGTAACAAATCCATTGTGAGACTTGTTGTTATTGTTTTTTTGGCATATCGAATATGCCACGGGCAGCTTGCCAGGCTCTGCCGTGTGGGTGGGATACTCTCGGTAGCTTGCCGGCTCTCCGAGAGGGATGGAGGAATCAAACCTGGGTTGGCCACTGCAAGGCAAACGCCCTACCCGCTGTGCTATCGCTCCAGTCATGACAGCATGGTTAGAATTAGGTTTCCAACACCAACGTGTTTCGGTCCTAACTCTTTCAAACTTTGTTTAAAAATACTTAATTACTCGAAAACACTAACCGTGCTGGGAACCAGGACTTCTGTGATTTTGGGCAAGGAGAGAGTTCACCTGGTGGTGCTCAGGGATCACTCCTGGTGGTGCTCGGGGGACCCTTTGCAGGACTGGGCATCGAATCCAGATCAGCTCTGTGCCAGGCAAACACTTTCACCCCAGTGTTCTCTCTAGCCCCCTCCAGCTTTTTCCTGAGATCCCTCTCCACCTGATACATGCACCCAGCGAGGCCGGCTCTGCCAGAAACTCCTCCGATTCAGGACACTTTTGACTCTGGGTTCATTTCTGGTCACTGTGCATTCAGAAATTGTTTCTACTGCCTAGTGTTCTCTGATTCCCACACTCAGCCCGGTGACCCTACATGGGCTCACCACGGCCAGTTTACAAAACCTGAGTTCGAATCTTTAGGACAAGTCCTTCTTACACAGAAAGGGAGGGAGGGTATGTGAACACTTTTTTTGTAAGCATGTTCAGCAGTTCTTCATAACAGACAATACGAAATAGATTATTTCTGTTGTGTTTTGGGACAGGGATTGGGGTTTGGGATGGAAACATCCTGAATTTGGTGGTGGGAAGGTGTAATGGTGGTGGGATTGGTGTTTGAATATTGACTACAGTCAAACATTGTGAACTAACTTATAAAATTAAAAAGTTTTTTAAAAAGTGTAATGTGGAGTTCATGCCCAAGTCAATCAGCTTAATCGATGGCTGAATAAATAACAGTGCTCCTACCTTTATAAAAAGGGAAGAAGAGGAAGAAGAAGAAGAAGAAGAAGAAGAAGAAGAAGAAGAAGAAGAAGAAGAAGAAGAAGAAGAAGAAGAAGAAGAAGAAGAAGAAGAAGAAGAAAGAAGAAGAAGAAGAAAGAAGAAGAGGAGGAGGAGGAAGAGGAGGAGGGAGGGAGGGAGGGAGGGGATATTTCTTGAGGAAAAAAAAACATAGTTTGCCTGCAAAGCACATAAAGGGAAATGCATTAAACAGTTTAACAGTTTCTGTGCAGTTGGCACAATGGTACAGCAGGTAAGGCGCTTGCCTTGCACGTGGCCAACCCAGGTTCGATCCCGGGCACCTCATACAGTCCCCCAAGACCACCAGGAGTAATTCCTGAGTGCAGGGCCAGGAGTAAGCCCTGAGCATCACGGGGTGTGACCCAAGATAAACAAAACCCGTTGGGGCTGGAGAGTCAATGGCTCGGGCTGGGCCTTCATGGCGGGTCTGATCCCCTGGCCCTATATGGACCCTGAGCCTGCCGGGAATGACCCCTGCGGTCAGAGCCAGGAGGAAGCCCCTAGAACGCCCTTCCAACATAATTTTTAAAAGCGCCTATCAGGCAGGATATCTGGAAGGGGGCAGAAAGAGGGTTAAGTGCTCGAGAGATTCGCAGCCTTGTCAGAGGGGCTCAGGGAACTTGCTCTCACCAGGCAGGGACACAGCTAGATGATGACCACCTAGGAGCCAGCAAGAGACCCTTCTCCAGTCCAGCCCCTTCCTCGAGGTGGACAGTGTCCAGCTGGAAGAGAGAATTCAGATTCCCACCCAACTGAAGGCCCACCTGCTCATCTGGGCTGGCTGGGACAGTCACCAGCATTTGAAAAGCCAGAAACCAAAAACGCGACTTAGCAAAAATCCTTCCAATTCAATAGGGGCCACTTGCTTCCGCTCCTCTCCCCTCCTCTTTGGAGACAGAAGGGCCTGGGATGCTGAGACATCCCCCCGCCACACACACACAAAAAACAGTGGGGGCTGGGTCACTGGTTCAATCTCAAGTACAGGGGACAGTGGCGGGGTGCTTGCCCACCCCAGCTAAAACCTCAAGATGTAAACAATGCCTCATTACTGTCCAGAGACAAATAATTTCTCTCCTATTTAAAGATAGGCTGCCTCCAGTATCCTGAATCTTCAAGAGATTATAAATATAAGCATCCATGTGTGTGTGTGTGTGTGTGTCTGTGTCTGTGTATATATATATATGGTTATATATGCCAAAACAAGAAATGTTTCTAGAAGAGAAAGAAGTGATGTTTGGCAAGATATTTTCTTCTTAGCCTCATAAAACTCAGTGGATGAGTAGTTTTTCCAGGACCTACTATCCACAGGCATCATACCGACTGTGGGGTGAGCAGGAGAAAATAGTGGAAATAGAAGCTGAGGTCTGAACAGGAAGTCACAGCCAATGCAGGTGCATGGGGACTGTTCTGGAGGGACTAACTCATCAAACAGCTGTACCAGCTAGACGGAATCATCACCCCATTTTACAGAAGGCAAAGCTACTGCCTGGTTTTAAAAGGAAGCAAGGATGGATAGCGCCAAGGGCTGGAGCACATGCTTCGCATGTGAGAGCCCCGGGTTCCAGCCCCAGCACCTCACACACCCCTGAGTTCCACCAGGAGTGTCCCTCCATACCAAAACAAATAAACAAACACATCTAAAGAAAAACCAGCAAAGCTGGGACTGGAGAGATAGTACAGGGGCTAAGGCATTTGGCCTTGCACACAACCAACCGGGGGTTTGATCCCCAGCACTGCAGATGGGCCCCTGAAGCCCAACAGGAGTGATCCTCGAGCACTGAGACAGGAGTAATCCTTGAGCACTGCTGGGGGTGGCCCCCAACTAAACAAGAAACCAAGGATTTAGATTTTTTTTTTGTTTGGGTCACACTTGGCGATGCACAGGGGCTACTCCTAGCTCTGCACTCAGGAATTAATTACTCCTGGCGGTGCTCAGGGGACCATATGGGATACTGGGAATCAAACCCGGGTTGGCCGCTTGCAAGGCAAACGCCCTCCCTGCTGTGCTATCGCTCCAGCCCCAGGATTTCACTTTTGCTAGTCTGCCTGGCAGAGACCCCCAATATAACTTGGCCAGGACTGGTGCCAACCACGAGCTCCAAGACAGGAGGCATGGGCAGACCACCTCAGGCCAGAGGGCCCCAGAAGGCCTGCAGGAGGGGCCGAAGGAAGGGGCCTGCAGGGATATCCCCGCTCAGCAGGTCAGCCAGGAGCGTCGGCCACCCCCCTCCCCCCGCCCCCAGCTCTCTCCCGCTGCACCCCTGAGAAGTCCAGACTAACTCATTGAACAGCTGTACCAGCTAGACAGAGTCATCACCCCATTTTACAGAAGGCAAAGCTACTGCCTGGTTTTAAAAGGAAGCAAGGATGAACAGTCCACATCAGGAACTTGCTGGTTCCTAATGTGGACTGTGATCGAGCGCCCCCCAACCATCCTGGGGTGGGTGTGATGGCATTTGAAAGGGGAGCCTCCCGGTGGCTCCCGGGTCCCGACGAGGTCGAGAGGGTGCCAGCAGCAGCAAGACCCACGGAGAGGAGGAAGAGAGAGAGCAACGCCCCCGGCTCATCGCTGCTCGAGAGGCAGAGGCAGAGGCAGAAGGCCGAGGCAGGAACGGGGCTGGCGGCCCGAGCCTGGGCCGGGACAGGAATGCAGGACTGCGTCTCTGCCGTCTGTGCCACTTGCCCGGGGAAGCCGGTGTGGCAGGCAGCGCTGAGCGGTTCCCAGGAGACCCCTCCCCCCTACCCCAGTCCCCACCACACACTCCTGTCTCATGCTCGGTGCGTGGACAGACCCACTTCCCTTTTTGGAGGGCTCACTCTGAACCAAGCATGCATTGAACCTCCAAGGTCAAGAGGGCGGCTGGGGGGGGAGGAGAAGCAGCCGACTTTCCCATCAGACGTCTGAGTCAGAAGCAGCCGCCTCCCCTGCCGCCCCCCAGGGGCTTCCCTACACTTCAAGAGAGGAACCAAACTGGTTTTCAGGAAAATCTCGGTGACGTGACATGAGTCTCCCGGCTTTTCAGTCCTTTTCAGTCCAGTGCCAGGCAGGGAGTGAGTCTCCCGGGCCCCGCTGCTGGGCCCAGGGCACGCCTGGAGTGTCGGGGACCTCGTGAGGGTGTGAGTCTGGTGACCGGGGATGGCTGGGGGTGCTGAGGCCACACATTCCTAACAAGCTTCAGGCGGGGCTCAGCCACGTGGAGGCACGGGGCCGGGACTCGGGGGGGCAGGTGGGGAGGGGGGAGCGTCTGTCGGCTCTGCCCGCAACCAGGCCTGGCCCGGGGTGGTTCCTAAATAAACGGGTATCTGGGCTCCCCACCCCAGTCCCCAGGGCCCTGCTGTTCAGAATCTTTCTTCTGGGCATGGAGAGGCCGGCAAAGCAGTTTGCACAGTAAGATTTGTCGTAAGACCACTATGGGGGTGGGGGGGGCAGGGGCCAGAGCGATAGCACAGCGGGGAGGGCGTTTGCCTTGCACATGGCTGACCCGGGTTCAATCCCCGGCATCCCATAGGGTCCCCCAAGAACTGCCAGGAGTGATTCCTGAGTACAGAGCCAGAAGGGACCCCTGAGCATCACCGGGTGTGACCCAAAAAGAAAAAAAGAAAAACCCACTACAGGGGGACATGGAGGGGCGGGGTGGGGTGGGGGCCTCAGGAGCTATGACTGAAGGGTTTATATAACGATGGAACCAAGTGTCCGTTCTGCACGCCGAGTCTCAGGAGACCCCAAAGGGCAAGGTCCCAAACAGCACTGGAGGGTCCTGCCAGCACAAGGCATGTGTCCCCAGCCATTGAGCCCGGGGCCCAGCCGCAGGCCTGCCTCTGGGGGTCTGAGTGGACATGAAGCCGGAGTCTCCAGACAGAGGGAAACCGAGTCACACCCCTCTTCATCCACGATGGCACCCCAGGGACCGAGCCAACAATTTCCCAGTTCCTCACGCCCCTGGGAGATTTTTCCTGCCGGGACAGCTGCTGCCTGAGCCTCTCGGCCCCAAGAAGAAGATGACACCGCACGGACCCTGGAGGCACTGGGGGTCTCGGGGGCCACATCCAGGCCACTCGGCTGGAGATGACACCCAGCTCAGCGAGCCGGCGCCTGCATGGCAGAGCAGGAAGCGGCTCAGGGGCCAGGCCTGGAGGGCAGCACGCGGGGCGGGCGGGGGGCGGGTGTCTGCAGCCGGTGCTCAGGGACGCGGCGGGCGGCTGGGGGATCTGCAGACGCCACCAGGCTCCTGAGCGCGTCTTCTGGCTCCTTTACGCAGACCTCCCCAAGGACTCCACTCTGGAACATTCCACGCGAGGGACGGAAGTGGCACCCCACCCACACTGACCGAACGTGAGTGCCCCGGTGTGGGAACGGCCGGCACAAAGCCAGCACGGTGCAGGTGCCAATCGCTGCTAATTACCCCTGTTTCCCGCCACGTCCTGCTCCGTAAGCTGGGCCGGGCCCAGACCGTCCGACCGCAGCCTGGCTGGAGCCAGGTCCCAGCAGACACTGAGTAACCGGCAGCCACAGGGGCCCCAGGAACACTGAGGTGGGGTGCTCTGTCCGCCGGTGTGTCCGGCGAGAGGGGACGTGTTAGGGAGAGGAGCACACCGGGAGCAGGTGGGAGGTGAGGCCGCCGTCCAGCTAGAAATGACCGTCTCGCTTTCCTCCCTGGCCACAGGGCCCTGCTCCCCGAGCAGGCTAAGCAAACTCTGGGGTTCCCCCATCCACGGAGCCTTCACACAGGTTCCCATGCCACTCAGCACATGCATCACCCCAACTTCTGCTTGAGGGGGCCTCAGTCCCACCAGCGTCCCCCCCCCCGCCCACCCCGCCAGGTTAGATGGACTCGCTCGGGGATGAATGGTCCATGGTCAGGGGCTCAGCTGCTTCTCCAGGACCCAAACGCCCTTCTCCAAAAGGGAGGGATGTGGTGGCCCAGAGGACAGACTCAGGGGAGCTGCAGGCCCTCCACAAACAGAACACACTGAGCATCTGTATCCTGCCCACCTGGGGCCAGGGCCAGCCTGACAGCCTGGTACAGTTCCCTGAGCATCTGCATCCTGCCCACCTGGGGCCAGGCAGCCTCACAGCCCGGTGCAGTTCCCTGAGCATCTGCATCCTGCCCACCTGGGGGCCAGGGCCAGCCTCAAAGTCCAGAACAGTTCCCTGAGCATCTGCATCCCACCCACCTGAGGGCCAGGACCAACCTCACAGCCTGGTGCAGTTCCCTGAGCATCTGCATCCCGCCCACCTGGGGCCAGGCCAGCCTGACAGCCTGGTACAGTTCCCTGAGCATCTGCATCCCGCCCACCTGGGGGCCGGGGCCAGCCTCACAGCCCGGTGCAGTTCCCTGAGCATCTGCATCCTGCCCACCTGGGGGCCAGGGCCAGCCTCAAAGTCCAGAACAGTTCCCTGAGCATCTGCATCCCACCCACCTGAGGGCCAGGACCAACCTCACAGCCTGGTGCAGTTCCCTGAGCATCTGCATCCCGCCCACCTGGGGCCAGGACCAACCTCACAGCCCAGTGCAGTTCCCTGAGCATCTGCATCCTGCCTACCTGGGGCCAGGGCCAGCCTCACAGCCTGGTGCAGTTCCCTGAGCATCTGCATCCCGCCCACCTGGGGCCAGGACCAACCTCACAGCCCAGTGCAGTTCCCTGAGCATCTGCATCCTGCCTACCTGGGGCCAGGGCCAGCCTCACAGCCTGGTGCAGTTCCCTGAGCATCTGCATCCCGCCCACCTGGGGGCCAGGGTCAACCTCACAGCCTGGTGCAGTTCCCTGAGCATCTGCATCCCGCCCACCTGGGGGCCAGGGCCAGCCTCACAGCCTGGTGCAGTTCCCTGAGCATCTGCATCCCGCCCACCTGGGGGCCAGGACCAACCTCACAGCCTGGTGCAGTTCCCTGAGCATCTGCATCCCACCCACCTGGGGCCAGGGCCAGCCTCACAGCCCGGTGCAGTTCCCCGAGCTTTCCCGACTTCCCGTCCCACTCCTTGGCTGAGGGTTTCCATTTCGGGTGCCCCGGCCCCATACAGGGCAAGCGTGCCCGAGTCTACCCATTTACTCCAAAGGCGAGAAACCAGGAAGGGCAGAAGACGGCAGCGTGTGCCAGCCACGGGGTGGAAAGCCAGGCGGTGCCTAGGCGGTGCCAGCCAAACCTCAGAGCTCCCCCAGGGCTTCCCTGAGGTTTGGCTGCCCCCCACTTGGCACCCGTCTCCCAAAGGCCAGCCAGCGCGGAGACCAGCACCGAGCCCGGCCCACGGTGCGCAGGGCCCAAGCAGCTTCCAACCCTCCCGCTGCCGACCCACACACGCACCCCAGTCTGTCCCCCCTACAAGAGACTCCACACTCCCGCCAGGTCCCCCAGAAGGAGCCAGCAAAGGACAACCAAAGTGCCCCCCAGAGCCAGCAACAATTCCCCCTGCAGAGAAGGACGCCCACGGAGACAGGGGCCCGGCCGCAGCCGCGGGGGGAGCCGGGACCCCGACACGGCGGGCGCCCTCGACCCACGCTGTGGGGACTGCTGGCTCCAGAGCTCGGAGAACGAGAACAAAGAACCAAAGGGCACGGAGACAAAGACATCCGCCCTCCAAGTCAAACCCGGGAGGGAGCAGCGAGCCGCACTTGGCAGTGAGGAGCCAGGTGAGACCCGAACAATGAAATGGCCGAATAAACGCTCCTGCGCAATGACCTTTCCCACGGCCGCAGCGAGAGAGCCCGAGCCAAGGCCTCCCGGGCACCCCCGGGCCCTTCAGCCGCACCTCATGCTCCAGCTGTGACCACCCACGAGGGCCGACCCCAGGCCGGGCGCTGGGGGCTGGGGGCAAGCAGAGGGGGTGGAGAGTCTCGTTCTTACCAGGGTCTGTGCAGTTCTTGGCTGGCTCCGTCTCATTCACCGACGCCATTAATTTTCGGTTTCGCCACGTGTCCGGCAGAGCGTGCTGGCTGGCAGAGGCTGTCTTGTGGCCTGGGTTGGAAAATAAGTCACAGGTGCCATGAGGTCGGGCTAGGGCCTGCCTCCCCTTCCCCTCCCGTGACCTTCCGTGTCTGCATCTGGATCTAGTAGCACCTAGCTTTGGGTCGGTGACCCCTTGGTGGAGGGGGGGGGGGACCGAGGCCATGATTGGCTGTGCCGGGGCACCTGTTCCCGACAGTAAAATTAGACCCAAGGGTTTCCAGCACCACCTGGCTCTGTCTGAGCATTTTGGCGATCTGACCTCCACCGCCTCTGGGGGGTCAGCAGAGGGTGTCCGTCCCCCAGTGGTCAGGTTCTCACCCAGGCAGGAAGGAACTATGGAGAGGAAGCCTGCTTGCCTGCAGGCGGGAAAGGTGGACAGGATCTGGCCCCAGGGCTGCTGGACCTGAACGATGCTCAGGATCACCGGAGGATCTTGTGAAAATGAAGCGTTGGGGGACCAGAGCAAGTAGGTAGGGTACTTGCTTTGCACACGACCAACCGAGGTTCACTCCCTAGCACCCCATCTGGTCCCCCAAGTATGCCAGAGAGTATCCCTAAGCACAGAGTCAGGAGCAAGCTCCGAGCATCGCTGGGTGTGAGGCAAAAACAAACCAACCGAATCATGCCGCCTTGGAGTCAGGTCTGAACTAGGACGCAGAATCGACGCTAACAAGGCACCAGGCGATGCCCGGTGCTGGGGGTCCGAGGACAGACTGAGTCAGAAGGGAGGTGGTTGGGGTGGGGGGGGTCTGAGATCAAAAGCGAAGCCCCTTCAAGGCACTTCCTGCTCCGGCAAATAAAACTGATTCTCACCTGGACACCTTTAAAGTATTCATTTACCTCTCGAGACACACATGCCCCAGCTCAGGTAATAATATCTCTTCCAAAACGCTGACACCCAAGAGCCCCTAGGCATTTTGTTGTTTCTGGTGTGTAATTGAAGTGTGTGTGTGTGTGGTGGTGGTAAAAGGGAGACACACCCGCCTGCCCAGTGGCAAAGCACCTGATATTAACGTATCCAAATAACCTTCCTGGGTTCCCGTTGAAAGGGCCCCTTTTAACCTCTATGGTCTCAGATCACAACGGGGGGACCCTGAACGGCCTGCTTTTGAAGTTTCCTCAAATTCCGTCTGACTTGCACCCGACACTCAAACCTCTCTAAATTCTCCCTTCCCGGTGGCTGTGGAGGTCCCGTGCATTGCGCCGCTATACTGTCTGCAGGCTCTTCACTAAATATCAAAAACCAGAGTGACCGGGCCAGAGCATAGACTCAAAGTGGAAAGTCAGCTCAATGTTTTCTGAAGACTCCACAAGGGCTCAGAGCGCCGTCCCCACCCAACATATCTTAGCCTCCCCCCTCAAGTTTCTTCTCTCCGTTCCAACGGACAGATGCTAAGCTGTCCCAAACATGGATGCAGTGTGGGCAAGAAGGCTCCTGACCCCAGCCCTCTGCCCCTGCGGGCATCAACAAGAGTGGAGGGAAGCGACGCTGACATATAGGGCGACCTTCCCCGTGGACACAGACAGCCCCTAGCAGCCCCGCGTTTCCAGAGGGACGTCAGGACACCCCCCTAGGGACCCCCGTGCGTCCTGGAGCAGGGGCTGCAGGGGAAGGGCTGGGAAGCAGCTCCCGGCGCCTGAAGGCTGGGTTTTCCAGGCACGCGGAGCACACGCGTCTGGGCTCCGCCAAAGAGCAAAGGGGGCCCTCCCTGCTCCACAAGAATCCGCACTCGGACCCGGGGCCCGCCACTGCCCACTCCCAGCGCACTCCGGGGACAGAACTCTGGCACCGCGGGGCCGGCGTGCCGGCTCTCGCCTTAGTAACAGACCCGCAGCCGCGTCCTGAGCCTCCCGGGGGCCCCCCCGCGCTGCTCCGGGGAGCGCGCGCCGCAGCCCAGCGCGCGGGCATCAGGCCTCCTGGGCTTCACCTGCTCGGCGGGAAGGGGAGCTGGACGCACCCCCCGGGGACCTGCCTGGCGGGGCGGGAAGGGGAGGACACCTCTCCAGGCTGTCCGGCGGCTTCCCAGCCCGAGCCCCCCGACAACCCTCCCCACCCCAACTCCCAGGGGCGCCTTGGCCCCGGCACCTACCCAAGCTTCCCCAAAGGCCGGACGCACAGCACGCCAGGGCCAGCACGGCGCACACGAAGCCCACTTGCTGCGGCAGCATCTCTCGCCTCCTGCGAACTTTGCGCGGCCGGAGGGGCCCGCGGGGCGCCATCCCGGAGCGCCGGGGCTGGAGCGGCGGGCGCGGGGCTGGGCGGCGCGGGGCTCCGGGATGCGGGGTGCGGGCGCGCGGCGCGGCCGGGGCTCAGAGTCCCGCGCGCGGCGTGCGCGCTCCGCGCTCCATGGCTCGGTGGCGAGGCGGCGGCGGGGGCGGGGGCGCCGGCACGGGGGCGCGGGCTGCTCTCGGGGCTGGCGCAGTCCCGGCGCTGCCGCCGCTACCTGCCCGCCGTGCCCGGCCCGCACGGGGGCCACTCAGCGCGCCCCGGCGCCCTGCACCGCGGCTCCCACGCCGAGCATCCTTCCCCGCTCCAAGTTTGGCGGCGGCTGGAGAGGCCGGCTGGACGCGGGGCACCGGGGGGGAATCCTCGCCTGGACGTGGGCCCTGCCGGGGGGCGAGCCGTGGCCGGGAACTTTCTCTCCGGCTGCCAGCGCCTGCGTCTGCGAGCCCGTGGCGCCTCCCGCCCGCCGCTCTCGCCTCCCTCCACCTCCGCTCCCGCCCGCTCTCCCTCCTCCCCAGCACGTGGACGCCTCCCCGGGGGCGCACCCGCCCGTGCGCGCCTCCCCGCCTCTCCCCGCCGGCAGGCTCAGCCACTGACCAATATAATCGGCCGCCGGCTCCCCTCTGCTCGCCCCCCTCCCCGGCGGAGAGCGGGGCTGCTTACGGCGCCGCCGCGAGGGGCTCCGCGCTGCGGCGGGGTCCCCGCGACCCTCGAGGCGACCTGCAAACCACCCCCTCCCCCGACGCACACACCCTCCTCCTCCTCCTCCCTCTTCTCCTCCTCCTCCTCCTCCTCCCCGTGCCGGAGATGCATGGGCAGATTAATTGCTCCAGCCCAGCTCACCAGCCGGCATGCACCGAGCCCGGCATGCACCGAGCCCGCAGCCCCGCCGGGACCCGCTGCTGCGGGGGGCGCGCGGCGGGGGCTCCCCCCAAGCCGACCCGCGCGCGCAGAGCGAGCAGCACCAGCACGCGCGTCCCGCCGCCCCAGAGTTGGGCTTTTGATGTTCCGGGATCTTTCCGCTTCGCTGGGCTTTCCGGGTTGGCCTGGGTTGTTTGTAATGTGTGTTTTTTTTTTTTCTTCCCCCCTCCTCTGATCTCCAGAAGAAACCGCTTTTAAGGAAGGGAGCATTTACTTCAGAAGAAGGCTGCCGGCAGGTGGTGGGGGACTTCGTGGGAACTGAAGCCCAGTCGATTTGTGACCCCCCCCATACACACACCAACAACAACAACAACACGCACACCCCACTGCCACTCCAGCCCTGACTTTCTTCTCAGGCTGTCCCATCACACACCTCGTTAGGATCTACCTACTAAGGGTTAAGTCCATTTAAAATCCCCTTGGGAGCAAAGCCAAGACTGTGTCATTAAATAAACACCCACCCACGGGGTGCAGTGACCTCGGCCAAGCATCAGTCAGAAAACAAAGCCACCACCCCTCTTACCCCCCCAAAAAAAGTGTCAGATGCAGAATCTGCTTTCAAGGAACCCCTAAATCACAGGGCGGCCAGACCCCGCTGCTCACAGCAGGTTCTGCAGCCACAGTTCTGAGAGTCCGAGCTTGCCTTGTTCCTGCTGGAGGGCCCCAGTCACTGCAATATTGTCTGGGAGCTTGTAAGAAATGCCGACTCAGAGGTTTCAGCCCAGACCTCCCTCCTCGGCAGAACGTGCACTCTCAAGAAGACCCCGGGAGTTCGGTGGGTACATTCAAGTGTGGGAAGCCCCACCCTTTCGTCTGTGCCCAGGCCTCACTGCCAAGGTCCCCCTCAGGCCGGATGAGCAGGTGTCACTGTGCCTGGTGCACGGCTTAGAGGTACTGAGAGGGCCAGGGGAGGGAGAAGGTACACTAATTATTTTCTGCCGGGGCATTTCAGCACCCACAAAGATACTGAAGGCACGAATGCAAGACTAATTGCAGTGCAAGGCCTCAAGGGAGGGAGAGGGGAGAGGCAGGCGGTGGCCTTGGGCAGAGCAGCCCAGGGTTCTGCTGTCTGCAGCAGCTCCTTCCCACCGAGGCACATGTGGATGGCCTCCGCGTGCACGCCTGGGGGCCGGAAAGGGCCCTTTGCACTCTCTGAGAGTTTTCTTCCCGCTGCCTAGGCTGAGGAACTTGTCTTTATCAGTAGCAAGTAGAGGCTCATGCACTGGGGTTAAATGATCACTGGGCATTAAACTCGAGACAAAGGAAAATGTTCGGGTGTCAAAATGCCGCAGATATGTCTGTGCTTAGGACAGAATCCCAGTGAGCTGCTTAAAGCCACACAGATGATCACGATGGTGTCTCGTGATGACGGTGTCATCTCTCCTCAAAGCAGCGGTTCAGGGGGTTGGAAAGAGAGAGAGAGAACAGGGCTTAGGGTGCTTGCCTTGCGTGCAGCTGACACCAACCCAATCCTTGGGCATCCCTGGGAATGATCCCTGAGCACAGAGTCAGGAGTAGCCCCTGAGGGGCTGGAGCAATAGCACAGTGGGGAGGGTGTTTGCCTTGCAGGTGGCCGACCTGGATTCAATTCCCAGCATCCCATATGGTCCCCCAAGCACTGCTAGGAGTAATTCCTGAGCACAGAGCTAGGAGTAACTCCTGAGCACAGAGCTAGGAGTAACTCCTGAGCACAGAGCTAGGAGTAACTCCTGTGCATTACCAGGTGTGACCCAAAGAGCAAAAAAAAAGGGGAGTAGCCCCTGAGCACTGTCTGGTTTAGCCCTGACACCTCCCCTGCCCCTAATAAAATGATTGTTTGTGAAACTCTGGAGCTGGTGAAGAGATATGAATCCTAACTGGCATAAGGAGCCGTGAGGTGTGTGTCTCTACTCCCGGCCGGCTCTAGAGGGGACCCTTTCTTCCCTTTGCCGCCTCCGCCTGCCCCCAGCTCCTAGTTAGAGCTCTCAGAACCCTCTCACACTCACAATGGAGCCCTTTTATTTGACAGCTATAAAAGCAATTCATTTGAAATTGTACCTTGTGCTTCATTTAAATCGCGCCCATTACCGAGAGCCTGGCTGGGCCGCGGCTCTCCCTGCCTGGAGGAGAGAGTGGGTCCGGTGCCCCCCTTTACCCCCCAAGGCCTTCGTGCTCGTGTCAGCAGGGCCAGCGGGACAAAGGGTGGAGCCTTTCCGGGCTTTCTCCTGGGCGC
Source organism: Sorex araneus (assembly GCF_027595985.1). Taxonomy (NCBI): domain Eukaryota; kingdom Metazoa; phylum Chordata; class Mammalia; order Eulipotyphla; family Soricidae; genus Sorex; species Sorex araneus. The sequence continues at coordinate 9,511,112 of NC_073304.1, forward strand.
TGATGTGGCTCGCTGTCACGGGATTCCGCGTATCCCTTCAGCCAGCGTGTTTTCCGCTGAGGTGACAGATGGGGCGGTGTCCACGCGGCTCAACGGTCTCATCTATATCATTCCCTCTCGTCTGACACAGAGCAGCTCGCCCGTGTGACTGGGCAGGCAGCCGGAGGGCTGTGCACCAGCGCGGCCATTCTCCTAGCTGGGTGTGAGATGGCCCCCCTGGAGGGCTTGCGGAAACTCCAACTGCAGCGCTGGGGCTTGGCCTGGCATGGTCACGGGCAAGAGGTCCACCCTGACACGACGTCCCCCCACCCCCAAACAGTGCCAGGCACGCCCCAGGGCCCACAGTACCGCTGGATCCCAGCACCAAACCACTAGGCCCACCCCTGGTGAGCATCTCTGGAGTGACCCCCAGGAACCCAGGCTCTACCTGGGCGCTGCCTTCAACACACACACACACACACACACACACACACACACACACGATGTCTGAGCCTCAGCGCATGGTTTCAGCACACACACACACACACACACACACGATGTCTGAGCCTCAGTGCATGGTTTCAGCACACACACACACACACACACACGATGTCTGAGCCTCAGTGCATGGTTTCAGCACACACACACACACACACACACACACACGATGTCTGAGCCTCAGCACATGGTTTCAGCACACACACACACACACACACACACACACGATGTCTGAGCCTCAGTGCATGGTTTCAGCACACACACACACACACACACACACATGATGTCTGAGCCTCAGCACATGGTTCCAGCACACACACACACACACACACACACACACACACGATGTCTGAGCCTCAGCTCATGGTTTCAGCACACACACACACACACACACACGATGTCTGAGCCTCAGCACATGGTTTCAGCACACACACACACACACACACACACACGATGTCTGAGCCTCAGTGCATGGTTTCAGCACACACACACACACACACACGATGTCTGAGCCTCAGTGCATGGTTTCAGCACACACACACACACACACACACACACACACACACACACACACACACACACACACGATGTCTGAGCCTCAGCGCATGGTTTCGGCCTGGGAAGATCTGGGGCGGGGTCTGAGAATGAGTATTTAGAACAAGTTCCCTGGGAACGCAGATGCCACTGGCCCAGGGACCCCACTCAGAGAGCCAGGGGGTGAGGCTACACCCTGCAAAGCAACAGGAGAACAAACATTTCCTGTAGGGTGGTGGAATAAAGCACCCCCAGAGAGGCCACATTGGGGAATATTCTGGATTCTTTTGGCCCCAGGATTCTTTTGCGCTGACGGCAAAATGCTCTCTGGCCTCCCCATGCTGGCTCAAAGCAGGACTGACAGTCGCAGCAACACCCCCGGTGACCTTTCACAAGGAAGACAGATGTTCATCTCTGGAGATCTCTTCCAGCGGTCCTTATCAGCCCGGGGCGAGCCCCGGGGGATGGCCTCAGCAAAGCTAGGACCTCCTCTCCCTCGGGACCTCTGCCCTGTGCTCCCCTTCCCACACGTTCGCCCCAAGAAGCTCAAAAGTGGTTTTATTTGTTTTACTTTGCTGCTTCTCTAAAAATAGGTTTACACACACACACACACACACACACACACACACACACACACACGTATATACATACGGGGGCCACGTCCGGCCAAGACTAGGATGGAACTCAGAGCCTCCCACGGGCGCACGTGAGCTCGCCCCCTGTAGCTGTCTTTCTGCCCCTCTTAACTGGCTCCTTCAGGGCGCGACAGGCACCCGAGTTCAAACCGAACCTCGGGGTCACTGTTCGCTGGGGGCTCCTACGTGTGGATCCGGCTCTCGGCTCTTCTCTCGTCCGCTTGTCTCCTGTTAACCTAATTGGGGAATTTTTCAACTTTCTCCCCCCGTGCGCCTTTTAGCTGAGCAGGGAACACGGTGAGCGCTGTCAGAAACGCCTCCAACTTCCTAGCGCGTTTGATTGACTCCGAGTGCCTTTCGGTTGTCGCACATTCAGAACCTTCTTTTTTTTCTTTCCTTTTCTTTTTTTTCCGCCACTTTTTGGGTCACACCTGGCGATGCTCAGGGGTTCCACCTGCTCTGTACTCTGCTCAGGAGACCATAAGGGTCCAGACAGCAGATTCCAGAGAGCAGTGAGAGAGTTTCCTGCCCCCCTCTCAGGGTCAACCCCAGGCTCAGCCCTGGCTTCAGCCGCCGTGTCCAGCACTGGGACTGCAGGAGGAGTTTGCTCCAGCTGCCGAACACTCATGCCTGGGTCTGGCGTCCCCACAGCTCCTCGAGGACAACGGAACAAAGCTGGTGACCCCCGCACACCCCAGGTAGTCGTGGGGGGGGGGGAGTGTAGGGTCCAGTGCTCTTCGTCTCCGGCAGCAGCTGTGACAGCCCCAAGGACGGCCACCGTGGGGCCAGCCCCGCCCTCTGCCAAACTTCCCTGGGCCTCTCCTGGCTGCACTCACCCCCACCCCAGCCCGCCCCGGAGAGCCCAACTGGCATTTCCACAGCAGCACTGCTGTTCCTGTGATGGGGCGAGGCCTGGTCCCTCCGTGGCCTTGGCGCCTTATCTGCTGCTCGGAACACAGTGCTCAGCACATAAGGTGCCTGGGAAGGAAAAAAATAAATAAACAGACAAACTCCACACCAGCACATTGCAAAAGAAATAAAGAACGCCGGGCCCTGCCCTGAGGTGCCACAGGACAGCGTGAGGGCAGCTTATCCTGTCCCTGGCGGTCCGTGTGTGCTCACAGCTTTTCTCTGCCTAGTGTCCCTCCTCCCCAGGATGAGGGGCGTTCCGGAACCCCTGGTTTTCTTCTGCACCCCTCTTCCCTGGCAAGCCACTCTGCGCTATGGCAGCCCACATCAGCTCTCGGTGGCTGACCCAGAAGCTGGTCCCTTGGGAGGGGTTGCTAAAACCTGGGATTCTGGCCTCATCCCCGTCTCCCGGCCCCGTCCATGGTCACCGAGGGTCCTGTGTGTCCTCTTCCGGCCTCCCAGGCACCCCACAGGCCCTGTTCCGCCCTGGCTTGCAGCTACTGTCCAGCCCAGTGCCGTACCCCATTCTGCCCCTCCCACCCCGCCCGGGGCCATTTCCAGCCGAGATGCCGGGGTCTGACGCTTTAGACATACGGGAGCCGGGCGCCGTGACCCCAGCCCCTCTCTCCTCACTCCTGCCTTCCGTTCGGGAGCCGCACTGCCCATAACCCGTCTCGCGCTCCGTCTCGTTCCCTGAGACCACCCTGCTTTGTTTGCTGCGACCCTCAGCCTCCCCACGCCACCAGCAGGTACGCTCGGCCCTATGACGCCCACGAGTGCGTTGGGGAAGAGTCCTCTCAGCCCCGTGTGACGTGTCCAGACTCGGGGGGGGGGGTTCCGGGGAGCCGGCGGGTCAGGAGGGCCGAGCCTCGTGAATGGGGCGAGTGTCCTGATTCGAGAGGCCCCGAGCGTTCCCTCACCCCCTCTGTCATGTGAGGCTGCGGAACCGCGGCCGGGACCCGAGGCCTGGCCAGCGCCCTGCCCGCCCGCGCTGGGGCCACGGAACCGTGAGAAACGTGTGAATCCCCTCCAAGCAGCCGTCTCGGAACTTCTCATGAGAGCGGACCTACAGCGCCGGCCGGCCCTTCCTCCGCTCCCGACCAGAGAAGCCCCCCGGGCCCCCCGAGTCAGGGAGGAGACCCCTCCTCTGGGCCTGTGGGGTACCTCCAAGCAGCACCCCCCTTGCTGCACCGTTCACGGCCTGTTCGTAAACTCTCCGGCCACGGTCCAGCAACGCTCGTGAGGAAGGCGTGTGGCTGGTCATCTTGCAGGGGTCCGGGCTCAGGCCACCCTGTGGCTCTTTCGTCCCCGGCGGTGGCAGCAGCCTCCAGCTGGCCGGGGCTGACTCACTGCTGACCCTGGTCTGCTGTGGACAGGGAGGAGGAGGAGGTGTGTCCGGGGGCCCCCTGCCTGCGTGGCCCCTGGCTCTTCTCTGGCCGTGGGTGGAAACTGAGCGACGCCCCCCGCCATGAGGGCTGCAAACACCCAGCCGAGCAGTGGGCGCCCGAGAATTCTGCTGCCGTGGGGGGGGGGGGCAGCTGGCGGCCAGCCGTGCCCCCGGGTGGAATGTGACCAGAGGAGACCGAAGTGTGTGTCTCAGACCTGTCCTCCCCAAAAGCAGCTCACGACTCTGAGCTTCCCGCAAGGAGCAGCCCCCAGGGACTCGGACAGTGGAGAGAGGAAAGGCTGATGGGGGGAGACTCTGGCAAGGGACCCCCTGTAGCCCCTTGCTGCTCTGTCTCTGGGTTGCTGCCTCTCCAGGTCCCCTGGGGTCACGGCACAAGAGCTAGATTTGTTCCGGAGTCAGGCCACCACAGGCGTAGGGGAGAGCCGTGTGCGGCCTCCTTGGCACGTGGCTGCAAGGGGCCAAGGCCCTGATCCTGAATCGACAGGGTAGGGTGTGGGGGCTCATGCGGACCCCGAGGGGAGGGCTGGGGCGGATCTGACCTACACCTGCTGGTCTCGTGGCTCTTACATGCCACCTAGGAATGTGGCTGTGGGCACACGAAGCCAGCGGTGAGGCCTGGCTGAGCGTCCGGGGGGCAAGGGGGCAGCCTGGTGCCAATACAGGCACCCAGAAGGCCTTGCTCGGAGCCAGGCTGCGCTCCACGCCCTCCTGACGAGTGGACCCTTTTAGTTCTCCCCAGAAGTGGACCCCGCCCTTGTCCAGCTAGTTCATAGACCAAGGCGCCCAGGGCGCTGAGTGGTTAAGGAACTTCTCCGAAGTCACACAGCTAGGACAGGACCAAGCTGGGATTGGAACCCAGGCAGTCTGGGTCCCGGGTCCCTGCACCCCAGTCCCCAGAACTGAGCCTTCCTGCCCAACCTCTTACAGATAGAGGGAGCCGGGAAGGAGTGGCTCGAGAGGCCTCGCTCCTGCCCCACTGTCCTGGGCCCGGTCCAGACCCTCCGTCATCGACACCTGCCGATGCGGGCTCGGGCAATCCTGCCTCTGCGGATATTTGCATCTCCTGCGGCTCCCTGCACAGCTCTCTGAGTGCTCCCGTGTCGTGCGTCCCTTGGGCTCCGTGCCAGCTTGCAGCGTTCCCCCGACCTGCTCCACATCAACCCTTATTCCAGGTCATTCCAGAGTCAGGCTCAGGGGCAAAGCGCGGGATAAATCAGGCTGGGGCCCTCCGCTCGCTCCTCCACCTCAGCCCATTTGAAAATAAATTAGCAAAGGCAACTTTTCTGGCGGGGGGGGGGGGATTTTTTAAGGCCCCCGAGGAGATTTACCACGGGGTTGCATAATAAAGGCCCCCAAAGTCGGCCTAATACTTTAATGGCGGTTATGCAACGGATGGGCCCCGGGTGACTCAGCGTTTGAAATTCATTTAGAGGATTTCTCCTGCGTGTTGTGGGCAGCTCAGGGGCCGCTGCTCCTTCCTCTGCGCTCCTTTGAACACGGGTCCTGAGAGCGGACGCGGGCCAATTCTTCTTACCTGTGGGGCAGAGAGTCTGAGGGAGGGACGGGCAGCACCCTGGGGAGATGCCCGGGATGAGGGGTGCTGGGGCGGGTCGCCCCTGCGTGTACACTCCCTCCCTCCCCCCCCCCCCGATGCTAATCCCCGAGGCTGCCAGGAAACACCCGTGTGTGAATTATGATCAGCGTCTGGTTTCCAAGGCCAGGATCAAAGGAGCGCTCGCCCCGGAGGCCAGACAGGGGGAACTTTAGAACCTGCTTTGGAATGCGGCCTGGGGAGCCCCTGGTCTCTGGGGCTTGGCTGCTCCAGAACCTTCTCCGGACACAGGCTGTGTCCGTCTCGCTCCGTCCCTCTGCTCCCCCCGCCTCCCCTCTGCCACCGTGCACGGGGCAGGGCTGTCCCAGGGGGCCGAGGTGTCCATGGCGATGAGAGACATCCCTGTCCTGGAGGACACAGACCCCTTGGGGACCCAGACCCCTCGGCATAGAAGCTGGGAATAGAGTCCAGGGGGCCGGGCGTGGGCTGGGGGGGACCCGAGGAGGCTGCCGAGCCTCCCTCCATGAGCGAGGATGTCAGGAACAGCCCAGGGCACCCAAGCCGGGAGGAGGCTGTGGAAACAACCGAGTTGAGAACCGGCCGCTGGCTCTTACGGGCGGCCGAGCCCGAGCTCGGGCCCCTTCTGTCTCCTGGGCCGCCCTGATGGAGGACGGGGGGTTTGCAGAAGCACGATGCAGTCTTGCCTCTGCCCTGCGCCCACGGGGAAACTGAGGCCCAGAGAGGACACCTGTCTCTCCCAGGGTCACAGCGGGTCAGGGGCTGGCCCTGCTGGCCCTGCGCCCGCCCATCCCAGCTGGCCAAAGCCTTAGCCAAGAGGCGCCTGAGGACAGAGGGGTTGACCCTGCTCTCGGCCTCCTCTGCGCCCAACCCCCGGAGGCAGGAAGCAGAGACACGGGCAGGCAACGTCCAGCAGCCTCCTCGGGTCCCCCCAGCCCACGCCCGGCCCCCTGGACTCCATTCCCAGCTTCTATCTCGAGGGTCTGGGGTGCTCCTCCACCCCGCCCACACCTTTGCTACCAAGGCGACCATCTGAGAGTCACTCACTTAAAGGGGCAGCAGGGGGGCCTGGGGAGGGCTCGGTGGCACGAGCGGAGCACACCTGCCCTGCCAGCTCGAAGCCACGAGTTGGATCCCCGGGCTGCCCTCTCGGGCCACCGGGGGTGCCCTCAGCGCCCCAAATCAGCTTCCGAACACCTCCAGGGGGCGCACGCCCTCCCCCAGGTGCCAGGACCGCTTCCCTGGGGTGTCTGCCGTCGTCCCTGCAGAGACCGGGAGCTGAGGCCAGCACACCAGGGCCAGGCACCAGGGCCAAGCACACGAGTGAGCACCAAGGAGGCATGAGACCCCCCGAGGGGCCCTCTGGGGTCCCCCCCACAGTACGGGGGCCAGAAAGCCCTCGAGAGCCCCACCTAAAGTGGGCGACCCTCACTCTCACCCGATAGCCACGGAAGGGGAGGAGGGAATTAAAAATGAAAAAAAAAAAATGGTAACAAGGGCTTTGCAGGGCCCCGGTGGGGAAAGGAGCAGAGCCCCAGGCGGAAACTCTGCAGCCAGCAGCCCCCCAACGCCCACCCCCCGACCCTCCCACCCACCCACCCACGCATGTAAGAAGGCGCCTCCTGGAACGTGCTGGTCCTGAGCCCGCGGACTCGGGACCCTCTCCTCCCCCTGCTCCGAAGCCTGCCTGCCCCCCCCCCCCCCGCCCCGCAGAGTTTGCGCCTCGGGGGCCCTGCCGGTCCAGCTCTCGGACCCTGCTGGGGACCTTTACCCAGCCGGCCCCTCCGAGCCCCGCCTCATGCCCAGCCAAACGTGCCCTCTGACTTCCTGCTCCAGCGCCACCGCCATTGGCACGGAAATCAAAGGCAGCCCAGCCCCGGAGCTGAGAGGGAGAAGGCCGGGCGGGGGGGGGGGGTTCTGCCGAGACCCAGCGCCCCCCTCTGTGTGCGTGTGCCGAGGTGGGGATGGTGCGCTCCGCTGTGTGGGCAGAGACGCCGGTAAAAATAGCTCCTCTGCTAAAGAGCAGCGACGGTGCCGCACGCGGCTTGGGGGGCCAGGCCTGCGGCTGGGGCCTGCTGCGGAGAGGGAGTCCTCCCCGGAGTCCTCCCCCGGCCCCTCAGGGCTGTCCCTCTGGGCTGACAGCCTGTGGCCCCGGCCCCGGGGCCTCCTGTCCAGACCGGACGCTTTGCCTGAGACGGAGGTGGGGGTCACCTTCCCCGCCCCCCCCAGACATCCCTGCACCAGCTAGTCGGAGACGCTCGTCGATAAGGGACACCAGGTACCCGGTAGCCCCGAGTCGGGGGCTCCCGCCTGTCCGGGACCCCTGGAGCAAAGGGGGGTGTCTTCCACATCTGCCTCTTACCCAGACTGGCCCACAGCCTCCACCCGTCCACTGCCCAGGTGACCCTGTCCACACAGCCGCCCCCTCCCCGCCCCCACAGCTTTTCGGGAACCGGGAAAGGGAGGCCCTCCCAGAGGCGGAGGGGTCAGAGCTGAGAGCACTGGGCTTGGAGCCTTCGCACAGAACCGTGTCTCACAGGCCCCCAGGCAGTGTGGCTGGATGCCCCGGGGCAAGCTCAGCACCCCTCACTCCACCCCTGCAGCGGCCCGGCCCTGGTGGGACAGCCCTGCCTCTGCAGGGGGCTTGAGGGTGGGGCAGGTGGGCACCCAGCCCTGCCCAAGGCTGCCGGAAGATGCCCCGTGCCAGGACCCGCCTCGGGCCCCGCTGCACTCTTCCCGGGCCTCCAGGCTTCAGAGAGCCTGGGGGGGGGGGGGCGGCCCGGCCCCTCTGCCCCGCTGGGGGCCCTCCGGGGCTCTCTCCCAGCCGCCACCCGGCCTGGCTGCCCCGCGGGGGGCTGGGATGGGCACGGCGGGTCCAGGCTGTGGGCCTGGGTGTGCCGGGGTCACAGAGGGGCCCGCTCGGGCAGCACTTGCAGCTCCGGGGTGGAATGTGGGCCACCCACGCGGGGAACCATCTGACACCGCCTTCCTCACCTCTCCGGGGGGCCACATCCCCACCCCGCCTCCCCTGGAACCCTCAGGCACCAGGCACCCCTAAGGAAGGAGAGTCGCCCAGCCAGGGACCTCTGGGGGCCGCCCCGTGCAGGGCGCCCTGGCTGCAGGGCGGGCGGCCCCCCGGGAGAGAGCCTGGCTCTCCCTGCCGGCAGGCCTGCTGCTGGCTGCGGCTGCCCAGCCCTAAATTGGGAAATGTTCAACTGCAGATTGTTTACATTGTGTATTCAGAGTAGGAAGTGGTGTGTGAGAGGCGTCGCCATGGAAACGGAGCAGCGAGGAGGCAGCTAACGAGGAAGAGGAATAATCCAATATTAACACGCACCGGGCACGCTCCCGGGCCGCGGTGACAAATGAAACGGGTCGGTCGTGTTCCGGGCCGGGCCGGGCCGGCCGCCACGGGCCTCCTCCGTCTTGGAGAAGAGACCCGCACACGGTGACCGCTGGGGTCCGGCTTGTTAAAGGAGCCGAGGCGAGTTCTGGAGAGTCGGCCCTCTCTGAGTGGCTCCCAGGGAAGGTCTCCTCGCACCCGGCCCGGCTTCCAGGGCGGAGGAATCTGGTGCTCTCAGCGGGAGAGCCCAGGCGTCCCCTCGGGGAGCGTCCAGCCACTGGCAAGGGAGAGAGTGGCCTCACCGGGCGTCCCTGCACGCAGCCTCCCGCTGGCTCCATGGATACCGCTGTGGGGCCGGAGCACCGCCGACACCGGGCTGTGCCAATGGTCTGGGGCAGCGTGGCGTCCCCAGAGTCCGGGATTCCCAGCCCCCCTGTGGCCAAGGGCACGGGCAGCGAGGCTCCGTAGCAGAAGGCTGAGTCAGAGGCCTAGGTGACATCTCAGGGTCCATCCACGCTGACCAGCCCTGGGGTACCCTGCAGGTCTGGGCGGGGGGGCCGGGGGGCGTTGGCCTCTGCATCAGGGTCCCTGGGTATCCGCCCACCGCGGCTGCTAAGAGGAAGGTGAGCCCGTGTCTCCACACCCCACAGACCCCTGTGACCCCCACCACAGGCGTCTTGGGTCCGTGGAAGCTTGCCCCAGCTCTGGGGATTCTCATGAGCAAGTTCTCGGGGGCCGACACGTCCAAACTGTGCCACAGGCCTCGGCTACCAGGGCCTGGCTGGGAGAGCCCCCGAGCCTCAGTTTCTCCCTCTGCAGGCTGAGAATGTGCGCCCACCTCTCAGGAATGGGGGTGAGGGGCGGTGGTAGGCGGGCTCCCTGGGTACAGGTGGAGGGTGTGGCCAAGGAGTGCCCGCGGGCGGGCGGGGCCCGGGGGCCACTTTACTGTCACCTAGGCAGCCCCTCCACCCGCCCTTTGTTCAGTCTCTCGGGACATGCTGGATCAGGACAGGAAAAGAGGGAACAACGCTGGGGTGTGCCGGCCTGCAGTGGGACACCCAGGGCTGGATCCCTGTCCCCACCCACACCCGTGAGGGTGACCCCCGAGGCCCAGTCCTGCGTCCCTGATGTCACAGCACGCAGGCTGCAGCATGGGGCACCTGGGAAATCACAACCACAACGGCAGCCACAGAAGAGGAGAATGAGCTGGACACTGGACAGAGGCCGAGCGAGCACAGCAGGAAGGGCACTTGCTTTGCATGTGGCTGGGGCTCTGGGTCAGATCCCCGGAGCAGGTCAGGGTCACTCTTAGTGAGGGGCCAGGAATAGCACCTGAGCACTGCTGGGTGTGACCACGAAAGTGGGAGTGGGAGGGGAGGGGGGAAAGTAAGGGAGAGGAAGAGAGGGAAGGGAAGGGGAGGGAAGGGGAAGGGAGGGGAGGGGAGGAGAGGGGAAGGGAGGGGAGGGGAGGAGAAGGAAGGGGAGGGGAGGGGAGGGGAGGGGAGGGGGGAAAGTAAGGGAGAGGAAGAAAGGGAAGGGAAGGGAAGGGAAGGGAAGGGAAGGGAAGGGAAGGGAAGGGAAGGGAAGGGAAGGGAAGGGAAGGGAAGGGAAGGGGAGGGGAGGGGAGGGGAGGGGAGGGGAGGGGAGGGGAGGGGAGGGGAGGGGAGGGGAGGGGAGCCACCATCCGTGTTTTCCCTCCATGTCTCAGTCACCCTGGCAATCACAAGATGGTGATGTGTGTGTGTGCGTGTGTGTGTATGTATGCGTGTGTGCATATGTGTATATGTGTGTCTGTGTATGTGTGTGAGTGTGTGTATGTGTGTATATGTGTGAGTGTGTGAGCGTGTGTGTATGTGTATATGTGTGGACGTGTATGTGTGGACATGTATGTGTGTGTGAGTGCGTGTGTGAGCATGTGTGTATGTATGTGTGTGAGTGTGTGTATGTGTGTGAGTGTGTGTATGTGTGTGTATGTGTGCTTATGTATGTGTGAGTGTGTGTGAGTGTGTGAGTGAGCATATATGAGTGTGTGTGTGAGTGTACATGTATGTGAGTGTGTGTATATATATGAGTGTGTGTATATGTGTGTGAGTGTGTATATGAGTGTACATGTATGTGAGTATGTGTACATATATGCGAGTCTGTGTGCATATGTGTGAGTGTGTGTATGTATGTGAATGTATGTGTATGTGTGTATGTGTGTATGTGTGTACATGTATGTGTGTATATGTGTGTGACTGTGTGTGTGCACGTGTGTTTGTGTGCTTGTGTGCATGTGTGTGCATGTGTGCGTGTGTGTACATGTATGTGTGTGTGACTGTGTGTGTGTGACTGTGAGTGTGTGTGCATGTGTGTGTGTGCATGTGTGCGTGCGCGTGTGTGGTAGCATAGTGAGCAAACGTAGTTCCTGAGCGTGAGGCAGCCTGGTGGTGGTGGCGGGAGGAGGGGGGCAGGGGGAGTGGGCGGAGGGCTCGCCCAGCCTCAGGTCTGGGTCCATGGAGGAGAGCTCGCGGGCCTGGGGAGGAGGCGCGTGCGGCCCGCTGGCCCCGGTGCTCGGGGTCCGCCCTGGCTGTCAGAGCCCAGCTGGTGGCGGGAAGCGTGTCTGAGAGGTGGCGGCCGGGGTCTGCCTGGGGAGCTGGTGGGGACGCGCCCTGGCGCAGGCGGCCATGCAGAGCGGGTGGGTCGGAGCGCAGGGGCGCAGGGCTGGCGTCTCGGAGCTCATTGTCTGCCCGGGCGTGGTCACCGGGGGCGGCGACTCGCTGGCCTTTGTTGGGACTCACTGACCAGAAAGCAGAGGGGCGCGGGCTTGGCTACACGCTGAGTGGCTGACCGCTCCCGGGGGCCACCCCCGTCCACAGGGCTCAGGACTCGGGGGAGGGGCGGTCCTGCACGTCCCCCACCCCCAGAGCCACGCGAGAGAAGGGGAGGGGCACTCCCGCTCAGTGCTCTCTCCAGCTCTGTCCACAGTTTGGGGCCACACCTGGCGGTGCTCAGGGCTTACACCGGCTCTGTGCTCAGGGACCACTCCTGGTGGGCTGGGGGGACCACGTGGGGCTCCGGGGATCTGATTCCCGCCAGCCGGGTGCAAGGCGGCGCCCTACCCGCTGTGCCGTGGCTCCGGCCCCGCTCCAGTTTCAGAGTGTCGGAGTCTCAGCCTGTCCTGCCCTCTAAGGCGACGGTGTTTCAGAAGCTGCAGTGCAGGAACGTGGTCTTAGACGATCAGAACTTCTCCTGTTCCAATAATAGTGGACACGCTCCCAATCTACACACACACACACACACACACACACACACACACACACACACACTATCTCTGTCTGATTCTGTCTGCCTCTCTGTCTCTGTCTCTGTCTGTCTCTGTCTCTGTCTCTGTCTCTGTCTGACTCTCTGTCTGTCTTTCTGTCTGCCTGTCTCTCTCTCTCTCTCATCAAGACCAAGTCTTCCACTTTGATCTTTTGCTTTTTGGGTCACACCCGGCAATGCTCAGGGGTTACTCCTGACTGCACTCAGGAATTACTCCTGGCGGTGCTCAGGGGACCATAGGGGATGCTGGGAATCGAACCCAGGTCAGCCGCGTGCAAGGCAAACGCCCTACCAGCTGTGCTATCGCTCCAATCCCAAGTCTTTCACTTTGACTGGGAGAAGCAATATCATTTTTATAGAAACTGGCTTACCCAGAATCAGATTCTAGGCTCCAAACCCGGGTTTCCTTCCACTCTGCCTTGCACCCCACCGTACGTGGGCTCGGTTTCTTCGGGGAAGCCCCACTCCGCACCCGAGCTGGTGAGCAGCAGAGCCCGGAATCAACCCCACAGGGTTCCTGCCTCTTTAAAATTTTCTGCCTTTCTTTTCCCTTTGGTGTTTTGTTCCTTTTGCTTTGGGGGTCACATCTGGCAGTGTTCAGGGTTTACTCTTGGTTCTGAGTTCAGGGATCACTCCTGAAAGTGCTGACGGACCATACAGGGGTGCTGGGCATTGGCCACATGCAAGGAAAGTGCCCTACCCACTGTACTATCTTTCTGGCCCCCAGAGCCTCTGCTTTATGGCACGTCCATGCCGGGGCAGGAAGATGGGTTTCCCAAGCCACCGGAGTATGCCTGTATATGCAGCTCGCCTCCTCCTGGGTACCTAATCAGTTGTTAATAAATATTTGATAAATGACTGAGTGGATGCTCTGACTGTGACCTTCCTCCCTGGTCGCCACAGGCTTCCCCAAGGCCACGCTGACGGGGTGTTCCGGCGAACAACACCCCCCGACGAACACACGGTCGCTCGCTCACAGGGACATTAGTTCCGTTCCAGGAAGCAATTGGCAGCTTCTCTCACCAAGCGTGAGCTCGGAATGATTTCCCAATGGCAGGTGCACACCTGATTTCTCCAGGGAGAAGGCAATTCCGCCCTCCCTCTTTCCACTCAAGACTCCCTCCACGCTTGGTAGAAACAGACCCCGGGACCCCGAGGGCACAACTCCGTGTTGGGGCTGCTGCACAGAGCAGGGGGCTGTAGGGTGTGTCTCTGAGACCGGGGGAGCCAAAGCCGGGGGCACGGGGCAAGGGATGATGGAGTCGTTGAGCAGAAGGCAAGGCTGAGAGAGCGCAGTGCCTCCGTACCGGGTGGGAGGCCCAGTGCCGTGGGTCTGGGGGCCAGTGGGAGCAGGTGCAGGGGTGGAGTGTGGGGACCCCCGCCCGCTATTCTCGCCTCTGCCTCTTCTCTCCCAGTACGACCCCAGCCCTGTCCTCCACGGATCCCCACCCACCCCTTCCGCCCGAGCCTCTGCAGAGCTCCCGCCCCCCTCCTGGAAAGTCCCTCTCCATCCCTCAGTCTCAGGCGGGGTCAGCCCCGGGCCGCTGCCCACGTGCACCCGGGTCCGGCTCTCTAACTCTTGCTTTGGTTTGGGTTCGGTTTCGGGGGACACACCCGACTAGCACAGATCTGGGGCTCTGTGCTCAGGGCTGGCTCCGGGCGAGGCTCGGGGGACCCCGTGTGGTGCTGGGGACGGAAGCCAAGCGCCTTCCCCTCCGAACGGTCTCTGCGGCCCCCCTTCTAGCAGTGGCGAGCCCGGATCGGGGTGCTCTCTCCTCTCCAACTCGAATTTGCCTCTTCGCTTTAAATGCAGCCCTGTAGGTGGCATCTTTGGTTGTGACAGCAAGCGGGGGGGGGGGGGGAGACAGCAGTCCCCTGGGGTGGGGGCAGTGGGGGCGCAGGGTACCGGCGTCCTGGCCAGGCCCAGGGGCTGCCTGCAGGCCCTAAGGGAGAATGACGTGGATCAGCCTAAGCCCGTGGGATAAGGAAGCCTCTGGAAGATCTTCGAGAGGTTCATTCGTTCATCCGATGGAGCCAAGAAAAATGGGGTGAGGACAGGCCATGGGACAAATATTTGCCACCGAGCATGATGTCAGGGCATTTGGAGTTTGGGGGGGTCCTCCCAAGCAATGCCCAGGGGACTCTGGGGGTCCTCCCAGTGACTCTCAGGCAACTGCACTGGAGGTTCAAAGCCAGGGCCTGAGGTACTGAGACCTACCCGTCACCCGTCAGGCTATACTATCTCCCCTCCAGATTTGGGTGCAACCCCCCCACCACGCCCCACAGATGTGCCCCCCCCAAAAAAAAAGAAATGACTTTGCTCATGGTTCCCTGCTGGCAACGTCTAAATTCCCAGGGTGGGTGTGGGACGAGAGGGTTCCAGCCTGACAGGACGGTCATTAGCCCTGTGGAGAGATAAACCGGCATAATCCGGTCCTACGGTCTCTCCCCACACCTGGAATCAGGCGCCCCCAAACAGTCAAGCGCGTCAGCTGCAGCAGAGGGGACCTCAGATGAAAGAGAATCGGTCGCCCGGGCTTCGTGCTGCCACCTGAATTGCCCCCACCAGCCAGCTCTTGGCTCCGATGTGTGTTGGCACCCCCAGAAAGGAGCCTCAGATGGGGGGGTGGCAGGGGAGGGTGGGGTGGGGATGTTTTCACTCAGGCACAAGGTACTTTTCCAATCACAACAACGTTCACGATGATAATTGCCTTCCCCTAGAGTCGAGACTATTATTCCGGAATATTTGATTAGCCCAAATATCCAAATGCTATTTAAAAATCATTTCAACCCGTCCCAATTCATTAAAGCGCCAATTACGAGGCTGGGAGGAAGAGGACGATGCACGCTTGCTTGAATGCCACTTAATAAGGCTCTGGCCGGAGGAGGATGGTGTCATCTCGTTCTAATGTCGCCCGGCCTCCCTCGGAGGAAATGCGAGGGGGGGGTCTTCCCGGATGGCTTCTGCTGAGGCACGGTTTCCCACGGAGACCACTGGCGGCCTGGGGAAACTCGGCAAGGGAGGGTTGGGGTTGGCCTGGAGAGAAAACGGAAGAGAAAAGGGGAAGGTGAGAAGGACAGAGGGGGGGGGGGGGGCAGGAATCCAGAAGGTTCCTAAATCATAAAGCGGTTTCGAGGCTAGGCTTGTCGGAAGGCATGTCTGCAAGACGGGAAGCGGCCAGCCCGGCCGGGAGAGACCCCATGTTGGCTGTAGATCCACATGGTTGGGACCCAGCCGAGCCCCCGAATTCTGGGCTAGAAACTCCGGATTAAAACCGGTCTCCTCGCCCAGAGAGTCTCCCTCTCTCCTCCAGTTTTGTGGCCCTCCTGGTCAAAGCATCGCCTCCGGTCTCTGCAATCTCCTGCTGTTCGTGCCTATCCTCTCTCTCATTCCTCTGCAGACCCTACGGCATGGCGGACCCGTTCTACAGGGCAGGGATGATAGGCCCATTCTGCAGGTGGGCAGCCCGAGGGTCAAGCACTGGGCTTGTGTCTTTGTTCCTGCTCCACGCTTGGCGCGGCTAAGGGGCCACTCCCAGCACAGTGCTCGGGGTCACCCCTGGTGGTATTCAGGGGGCCTGGAGGTGCTGAGGACGGAGCCCCGGCCTCCCGCAGGTAAGGCCTACGGGCCAACCTACTGAGCCGCCTTCCCTCCCTGCTCTGAAATGTCTGATCCAGACCCCCGTCACTCCAGCTCAGAGACGGGCCTCGGGGTCCGTCCCCTCCCACCAGCACCGGCACCGTTTCTCGGGCCCGGGAGTTCGATCCCGCCCAGAGGGAGGTGCGTGAGGTCATTGAGTCAGTCGGTCACCAGGGACCTTGTTTCTCTGAGGCTCCAAGGGCGGCAGGAACCTGGGTTTCCGCATCATCAGGCAACCGCAACAAGGACCACACACGGGGCGCCTGGGAACAGCAGGAAAGGGAGCTCGGGGGGCTGAGCACGGGCGTGTCCCTGGCTCTGCACGGCCCCCGACACCGTGTGGATTGACCCCCTCCCCCCCATCCCCAAAGCAAAGAGCCGGGACCAGCCCCTGGCTCCCACCAGCTGCGGCTGCAAACCAAGAAACCGGGAACCAAATAATTTTTCGGGATTCAGGAGTCTAGAAGTTCAAGGTCACACTCAGGTGGTGAGGGTGGCGTGCCACGGGCAGGGGCCAGGGGGCGATCCCGGCCTCTCGCCAGCTGGGGATGGTCCTCTGGGCTTCCGGCCTCGCCACTCCTCCCTCCGCCTCTGCTGTCACCTGCCGCGTCCCCTCTGGGTCTCTGTCCCCGCCTCCCAGGGCCGCTTCCTCTGAAGACACCGGCCTGGGGTTCGCACCCACTCCCGTCTGGCCTGACGGCACAGCCACCAAGTCTCAGCGCCAAGTCAGCTGTCATTCGCAAGGGCCAGGGGCCTGAAAGTCACGGCGGCTTCCTGAGGAACACAATTGTCCCCTCTCCAGTCCCCCCCCACAACACCCCCACCCTCCCCACCTAGTTTCACTGCTTCTCAGGGCCGGGAGTTTTTTCCCTTTCTGCAGCTGTATTTTAAATGCTGTGGTCTGGGGGGCTGTGGGAGGGGTGGGGAAGGAGTCAATCATCTGGAGCAACTGTAGAGAGAAGTCGTGTCTTCTTCCTGTGCGTGCAGGAGAAATTCATTCGCCGGGCTCGAGCCCAGTCTGTGCTCCCGGCCCCGCCTCCTCGAGCCCGAGGCCCCGCCACGGAGCCCGGCGTGTGACCGGAAGAGAGCGAGGGCCGGTGAAAAGACTGTTTGAGTAAATGCGCCGGGGGGAGTTGGGAGGAGTGGGGGCTGCACTCCTCGTGAGACCCTCACGGGGGACATCAGGAGGAACTGGACTGGACGCGCGTCAGAATATCATCTTTATTCACACTTGGGGGAGGATGTGGCTTCACAACGCCCTAAAGGAGAGCGAGAGAAAGAGGGACAGACAGGCAGACAGACAGACAGACAGGCAGACCGAGGCAGAGAGAGCAGAAAAGCACCTGCCAGAGAGGCAGGCAGGGGGCAGGGGGTGGGGGGTGATGGGAGGGACCCTGGGGACACTGTCGTTGGGAAAGGGACACTGGGGGAGGGGTACAGGTGCTGGATCACTGTGTGACTGAAATCCAATCATGAGCAGCTTTGTAAGGTCCGTCTCACAGGGATTCAATTAAAAATATTTTTAATTAAAACAATTAAATGAGGGGCTGGAGCGATGATAGCACAGCGAGTAGGGCGTTTGCCTTGCACGCGGCCGACCTGGGTTCGATTCCCAGCATCCTATAGGGTCCCCTGAGCACCACCAGGAGTGATTCCTGAGTGCAGAGCCAGGAGTAACCCCTGAGCATTGCCAGGTGTGACCTAAAAAGAAAATTTAAATGAAATGAAGTTAAATTAAAATTTTTTACAAAGATGTGGTTTCTCTAACTTCTAGCCCACAAAATGAGGTGCATTTTTTTTGGCCAGAGCTGTTCCCTGAAAGTGTTGTGCTTACCTCACAGGAGATGACTGGCAAATGAAACAAAATAACAGTAGCAGGGCACTTGTCTTGCGGGGAGGAAGCCCTGGGTTTGCTCACACACACCAAAAAGATCTGGCCCAGGAGGGGAGGTGCATGCTGAAAGTAGACCAAGGACCAAACACGGTGGCCTCTGAGTATCTGTATTGCAAACCGTAACACCCAAAATGAGAGAGAGAGAGAGAGAGAGAGAGAGAGAGAGAGAGAGAGAGTAATGAGGATGGTAACTGCCACAGGTATCCCTCCCACCACCCCCCTCCCCTCCCCTCCCCCACCCCTGTGGCAGACACGTTCCCTCTTACTCTCTCTCTCTCTCTCTCTCTCTCTCTCTCTCTCTCTCTCTCTCTCTCCTTTTGGGTGTTATGGTTTGCAAGACAGGCATTAAGTGGCCATCGTGTTCAGTCCATAGTCTACTTTCAGCACCATGTCCCATCCTGAGCGAGCCCTCCAAGCATCCTTTGCTGGGTGTTCCCTTCTCCATCGCAGCTGCCTTTTCCCCCAACACGTGAGGCCACTTGCAAGTGATCCTCCTGGTTCTTGTCTCTACTATCCTTGGGTGTTAGTCTCCCGTTCTGTTACTTTATATTCCACAAATGAGTGCAGTCTTTCTCTGTCTGTCTCTCTCTTTCTGACTCATTTCACTTAACATGATACTCTCCATGTCAATCCACTTGTATGTAAATTTCATGACTTCATCTTTTCTAACAGCTGCATAGTATTCCATAGTGTGGATGTACCAGAGTTTCTTTAACCAGTCATCTGTTTTCAACCCGCCCTTCCTTGGGGCCAGCCAGGTCCCTCCGGGATCATAGAGGCCTGCCGTAAAGGGGTGCAGACCTTCAGCTCCCTCCCTCTCCCACATTGCTTTGACCCCGCCTCCATAGACAACTTTCTCTGGATGCAGCCGAAAGTCTGGAGAATTGGAGGGGCTCGTGGGAAGAACTAGAATCCGGCCGTCATGAGCACATTCCACAGTGGCTGCGATGTTCTGTGTGTCACTTTGTCCGCACGACGATGACCCCCTGCAGCTGGCCAGGCCTTCAAACGTGGCTCAGTGTATTTGTCATCTTCAGCGTTGCGTAGCCTTCCGTCCTGTTTTCTTCTTTTCAATTCAGCGCCTAGTTTAGAACCTTTAAAAGAGCTTCACAGGGACTGGAAAGATATGATGGGGTAAGGCCATTGTCTCACGATCCACTGACCCAGCTCCATGCTTGGTTACCACATAGGATCCCCCGAGGACCACCTGGAATGATCCCGGAGCACAGAGTCAGGAGTGGTCCCTGAGCACTGCTGGGTGTGGCCCAAACCCTTGCCCCCCCCATATATTTAATTAACTTAAAAAGCTGTCTACAGGTTCCACCCCGCTGTTTGGTAGGGGGAAGTGACAGTTTGGTGGTGAGTCTGTGGATGGGGACCTTGGAAGGTTTCCCCTAAACGAGCGGCCAACGGCAGGAATGTCCAACAGCTCCAGAAAGAACTTGAAAGGTCGGAGCTAAGGCCAGGCTGGGTGAAGGCAGGAGTCGGGGTGTCCCTGAGGAGCGAGGCACGAGGAGAGAGCTGCCGGGGTGGTATTCAAAAGTCCCCTCCCACATACGGTGTCCCGCCGCCCGCGACCACTGCACCATGGTCCCAGGACCCCCTCCCTGGGCTGGGCCCCCACCCCCACGGCCCACTCCCTGCTGCAGCCAGCGCTCACGTCCTTGGGGGGTCACTGCCTTCGGGAACGCGTCATTCCCCTGCGAAGCTTCCCTCTGTCCAGGCGGGAGAGAGGCCGTGTCTGTCCCTGTCCCTCTCTCTCTCCCTCACTTCACCCGGCGTGACGCTGCCCACGCCCAGCCATGGGGCTGCAAATGGCGGGATTTCCTCTTCGCTGGCGGCAGAATCGTGCTCCATTGTGTATATGGACCACGGCTGCTTCCTCCAGCACCTGTTCTTGCCGGCAAGTCATCGTGAATGACTTTGCAAACCACAGTCTCTCAATGGGAGAGAGAGGGAGATGAGGAGAGAGAGAGGGAGAGAGAGAAATAGGGAGGAGAGAGAGATGAAGAGAGAGACACAGAGAGAGGGGAGAGAGAGACAGAGGGAGAAAGAGAGGGGGAGAGAGATGGAGAGAGAGAGGGAGAGAAAGGGAAATAGATGGAGAGAGATAGAGAGGGAGAGAGACAGAGAGAAAAGGAGAGAGGGAGAGGTAAATTGGGAGGAGAGAGAGATGAAGAGACACAGAGAGAGGGGAAAGAGAGAGAAAGGGAGAGATAGAGAGAAAGAGAGGGAAGAGAGGTGGAGAGAGATAGAGAGAGAAAGGGAGTTAGATGGAGAGAGACAGGGAGAGGGGGAGAGACAGAGAGAAAAAGAGAGAGGAAGAGAAAATGAGAGAGAGGGGAGAGAGGCAGAGAGAAATGGAGAGAGATGGGGCGAGGGGGGTGATCGCATATCAGGAAGGTGAGGGGGTGACCCGGGACTGGGAGTGTGGGGCGGGGCCCTGGAGGGAACCCCCAAACCGCACCCCAGTGTCGCAGGAGGAGGAAGGTGCCTGGGACAAGGGTCACTGTCGGAGCAAGGCGGAGGGTGACGGTCACCAGAGCGACGGGAAGCCAGACGCAGCAGAGCTGGAGAGCCCCCCTAAGGCGCCCCGGAGTGTCAGAGGCACGGGGACAGGGCGACGCCCCCCGCCAGCCGCCTTTTCACTCCGTCCTAGAGAACAGGGAGAACCCTGGTGCTGCCCCCGGGTGGCCCTCCAAGCCGTCACTCTCTCTGGCCTGCGAAGGTGGGAGAGGAGTTAGGTATTTATTTAGAGCTTCTATTTTTAGTCTGTTCGAAGAAGAAAAAAAAATAAAGCAACGGGAATTCAAAGGATTTGTTGCACAGATGACTCCTCTGTCCCCCCTGACCTCCAGCCAGGCTCCGGGCCCGGCTACACTCCTCGGTCATTGGGCTGTGAGCCTGCGTCGTGGGCATACACGTCTCCCCCAGCGTCTCCGCCACCCGAGTACACAACAGCACGGACAACGGACCCCGGGTTCTTCTGGCCCTTTCCGATGTTGCAGAACTGTGTGCCGCCTTCTGGGGGAGACCCTTGGGACCCTCACACCCCAACCTAAGACACTCGATTCAGCGTTACTTATCAGATACCCATGGGCCATCTTTTGTCCTGGAATCCATAGTCAAACGCAAGGCTGGGAAACCCGAGTAGTCGACCAAGCATCACGCCTCCTGCTGCCGTCACTCGGCTGAGAGTCCCCCCCCCACCCGCCATCAGGTATCTGGGGAGATGGCTCGAAGGACAGGAGTGCTCACGGAGCATGCACGAGGCCCTGAGTTGGACCCTGGGACCACACAAGCCCCTGAGCATTGCCCTGAGGGGCCAGAGCGCAACTTCTCTGGAGTATGGCTGGATGGCCCCGGGGGCCCCTGAGCACTGTTTGGGGAACACCTCCCCTTAACAAAGAAATAAATTAATTGATAGGATTTCTCCTTCTAAGGGACTCAGTTTTCTTTTGTTGTTGTTGTTTGCTTTTGGGTCACACCCGGCGGTGCACAGGGGTTACTCCCTGGCTCTGCACTCAGGAATCACTCCTGGCGGTGCTCAGGGGACCCTATGGGATGCTGGGAATCGAACTCGGGTTGGCCACGTGCAAGGCAAATGCCCTCCCCGCTGTGCTGTCGCTCCAGCCCTGGGACTCAATTTCCTAGGTCTCCCTGCAGCATATTTGGTTGGGACACACGACATTGGTTTGTTTTTTTTGTTTTTTTTTTCTTTTTGGGTCACACCTGGCAATGCACAGAGGTTACTACTGGCTCTGCACTCAGGAATCACCCCTGGCAGTGCTCAGGGGACCATATGGGATGCTGGGAATCGAACCCGGGTTGGCCGCGTGCAAGGCAAACGCCCTACCCGCTGTTTTGTTTGTTTTTTTTCTTTTTTGGGGGGGACACACGACATTGGTTAAGGAACAGCCGAGGCACCTTCTCCTGCTCCTGGGAGCCAGGAGGAGAAACCCGGTCCGCCCTGCCTCTCCCCCTCCGACTGAGGCTGACGGGGCCCTTACAAACCTCTTGCCCTAGCAAATGCCTCTTCTCTGCTTCAAAACTCTCCCTTTACTTACCCATCAGCAAACACCGAGGGTCTCTCAAGCCCCCTTCAGTGACCACTGCACCGGACAGGCCTCCTCAGCAGGGAGCCTCGGCCTTCTCGGGGAAACACACCCACTTTAGTGCTCGGGCACTTCTCCCTTTACTGGCAAGAGTCGGCCACAGTAGGGAGGGACCCGGGGTCGTCCCTTGAGCCCCAGAGCCGAGCACAGGACTTGGTGGGTAATAAATACCCACCAGTGTGAGTGGGTGGAGGGGGGGGAGTGAAGGAGTGATGTCCATAGGATCCCAGCCAGGCAGGATTGCACGGTCAGAGCACGGGGTGGGGAGCAAATGCTCAGGGCGGAGGGATGGGAACCAGCTCGGAGCAAAGGAGGCGCATCAGGAGGAGGGGCTGGGCTGGGAGTCGAGAGGCGGCAGCTCCCATCCAGCACCATCCCGGCCCTGGGCGTGTCGAGGTCTTCATTGGAAAAGAGAGGGGTTGACCAGTTGACCACTAACCTCGCTTCTAACTCTAACGTCTTTCAATCCCAGGCACTGTAGCACTGTCGTCCTGTTTTTCATCGATTTGCTCGAGCGGGCACCAGTAACGTCTCCATGGTGAGACTTATTGTTACTATGTTTTTGGCATATCAAATACGCCACGGGTAGCTTGCCAGGCTCTGCCGTGCGGGCTCCATACTCTCGGTAGCTTGCCGGGGTCTCCGAGAGGGGCGGAGGAATCAAACACGGGTCGGCCACATGAAAGGCGAACGCCCTACCGCTGTGCTATCGCTCCACAACTGAAAAGAATATATAGAGATATTGACTGGCTGATCTAAATACTCCCAAGTCACCTAGCATTCAGTGCTCCATTCACTTCTCTGTTCATTCAATCATCCACCTCTCCGTCCCTCCCTCCATCCCATTCATCCGCCTGAGACAGAAGAACAGCCGAGGTGAATGGAAACAATGGCTCTTGACATGGAGGGAATTAGAAAACTTTGATTTCTCAGGGGGGAAAGAGAACATCCTTGGGGTTGGCGTTGCGAAATGTGGCAGCAGCAGCAGCGACATTCCCTTACTGCCGTGAGCAGCTGTCTCAGTACCCACGCAGGGCTGGTACCCCTGCAGCCCCCCACCCCCCGCCACGCTCCCACCCATCTTGGACTAGGCGCCGACGTCACAGGAGACCTCAAAGCTTGATGTCTTTTTGCCAAGGGAGTTGACGTGTCACAGATGCTGAGCACCTCAGGAGATAAGGTCTGAGACTCGCAGGGGACAGAATCCTAGGGGAAGGACAAGCGACCCAGGGGGTTTCATTATCGGCGTGAGACAACATATTTGCATAGTAAGAGGCACACCCACCAGCCCCCATGTTTGCCATTGCCCTGGGACCCCAGAAAATGACCAAATATGGTTGGCTCTAGGTGGGATCTTTTTGTTTGTTTGTTTGTTTGTTTGTTTTGGGTCACACCAGCAATGCACAGAGTTTACTCCTGGCTCTGCACTCAGGAATTACTCCCAGCAGTGCTCAGGGGACCATATATGATGCTGGGAGTCGAACCCTGGTCGACCGCATGCAAGGTAATCGCCCTACCCGCTGTACTATCGCTCCAGCCCTGCTAAGTGGGATCTTGACTCTGGAAAATCACCACCCCTAAACCCTCCCTCTTCTCTGAAATACAACGAATATTCTGCCCCTTATTAATTGACCCTACTCCAAATGACCTAGAAATGTGGATGAAGCAGCGCTGTTCTCTCCAGCACACATGCGCCCTGACCTGAGTATGGTGCGGCTTCTACTTCTTGCCTAACATCTGTGCTCGATTCTTTCTCATGTTCGTTTTGGGGTCACATCTGGCAATGCTCAGGGCTTAAACCTGGCTCTGGGCTCACTCCTAGTAGGGCTCAGGGACCATATAGGATGCTGGGGATCGAACCTGGCATGCAAGGAGAGTACTCTACCCCCCATATCATCTACTCTGGCTGGCACTGAGATTCTTTTTTTTTTTAATTGAATCACCGTGAGGTACACAGTTATGAAGTTGTTTGTGATTGGATTTCAACCGTATCATAACACCTATCCCTTCACCAGAGTAATTTCCCATCACCAATATTCCCAGTTTCCTTCTCACCAGCCCCCTCTATGGCAGACTCTCTCTCTCTCTCTCTCTCTCTCTCTCTCTCTCTCTCTCTCTCTCTCTCTCTCTCTCTCTCTCTCTCTCTCTCTCTCCCTCTCTTTGGGGCATTATGGTTTGCAATGCAGATGCTGAAAGGTTATCCTGTAATACCCATTTACCTACTTTCTACACTCAGTTCTTGTTCAGAGTGATCGTTTCCATCTGTTACTGTCCTGCTATAACACAGCGGGTAGGACGTTTGCCTTGCACACGGCCAACCCAGGTTCAATTCCTCTGTCCCTTTCAGAGAGCCTGGCAAGCTACTGAGAGTATCCCGCCCGCACGGCAGAGCCTGGCAAGCTCCCCGTGGTGTATTCGATATGCCAAACACAATAACAACAAGTCTCACAACGGAGATGTTACTGGTGCCCGCTTGAGCAAATTGATGAACAATAGGACAACAGTGCTACAGTGCTACAGTGCTACTGTCCTGCTCTGGGGTGCTGACGTATACACTCCTCCTCCCTACGTTATTTCTCTGACTCACACCTGAATTCTCCGCTATGCATGTTGCACGTTAAAGGAACGTGACAACCTGGTGCGTGCCCAGGCCCGAGTCTGAGCTTTAGCCATGATCGGGAAAGTCCCCACAACACCCATCCTTGTGTCCAGCCCACAGCCAGCTGCCAAGCATTGTGTCCAGCATTATGCCAAGAGCAGAGGCATCGATGCCACCGTCCGGGGGTGGATGGAGTGAGGGGCCGGGTCCGGGGGGAAGGAAGTGGATGTCACCTCTGGGCGCTCGGCCCAAATGGCCCCATGTCAGAATATCTCCACATTCAAGAAAAGGGCCCAAAGCATCCCGGGTTCCCGACCCTTGCCGTGACGGTGTGAAGGGGCTGGGGCTGGGGCTGGTGGAAGTCACAGAGCCCTGGGGTCGGGCCGAGGAAACGAGAGCAGAACAGGCTGCCCAAAACAGGCTGTCCAAGCAGGCGCTTGGGGGCTGGGCACTGGCCAGGGTGGCTCCAGGTGGCCGAGGACCCGCTCTGGCCAGGAGCACGGCAGAGGGGGCGAGCGTGGAAGGAGTGCGGCGCAGTCTCCGGCACGCGCTCACCTGCGGCTTCAGCGTCCGGGGAAGCCTGGGCCCTGGGCCCAGACACTCGGCACTGCGGCCTCGCCCCGCCAGTCTCCCGGAGATAAGCCAGCGAGGATCACAGGAGCCGCCCCACGGGACTGTGGGCTTGCCCCCGGCAGAGCTCAGCTGCGGGAGTCAGCAGAGGCAGAACTCCTGACTGGAAAGCAGGACCGCAGGACCTCTGCTGGAGACCCCGGACGCGCTGCCCCCGGCTTCAAGGCCCAGACTCGCCCTCCCAACTGCACAGTGACAGCTGGGTGCCCCCCGGCACCCCGGCTCTCTCTCGCCAGGGGCTCGGGGGCAGGGCCCAGCCAGCGTCCGCGAGGGTCAAATTAGGAGCCTGTCAGCTTTGCCCACTGTGGTCTCCGCATCTCCATTCCCGGTGGCTCAGAACAGAAGCCTAAGATTTCACGTTTTTGTATCAAAAAGCAAAAAAAAAAAAAAAAAAAAAAAAAAAAGCAATAAGGGGGGTGGCGGTGCTGGAGCGATGGCAATGCGGGGAGGGCACTTGCCTTGCATGGACCCCAGCCGGGTTCGATTCCCAGCATCCCACTTAGTTCCCCAAGCACTGCCAGGGGTAATTCCTGAGTGCAGAGCCAGGAGTGACCCCTGTGCGTCTCCAGGTGTGACCCAAAAAGAAAAGAAAAAGAAAAAAGCAATCGTGCAGGGAGGGAGAGAGAGAGTACAGAGGGTAAGGCGCTTGCCTCGAAGCGTGGCTGACTAGGGTTCGATGCCCAGCACCCCACGTGGTCCCCTAAGCCCCGCCGGGAGTGCAGAGCCAGGAGTGAACCCTGCGCATCGCCGGGTGTGCCCGAGGGCTGAGCACGGCTGGGGGTGGCCCTAAAGGAAACACACGGAAGGGATCGGGAGGGGCGAGCCTGAAGCTCCCCCCACCCACGGGACCCCGTGTGCACCTCAGACCCGGAAGGCGAACAGGCACGTGGCCCTGTTGGCGGCTGGCGGAGGTGTCAGCCAGTTTCCCTGGCGCTGGAACGGGCAGCACCCGGGGACGTGCTTCCATCTCTCCGCGGGAGGAGCGGAGGAAGGGGGCCGTGAGGAGTGCAGCTTTATTGGGGAAATAAATCTCTTTGGCTAAATATGAACCACACAGAGAAAACAAAAGAACCGCGTCCTTAACGACCCGCATTCAGACGGAGCGCAGCGGCCTCGGGCAGGGCCCAATTAAGACGCGACGGGAAATTAGCGGCCCAGAGACCACTTAAAGCCACATAAATATTTACTAAGCATCTGCGCGGGCCAGGCCTGGTGGCTGCGCTGGCGCTGTCAAACAGAACTCGGGCGGGCCCCTGCCCTCCCTGGGGGAGAGATGCGGGGTGGCGTGCGGCAGGAGGGGGCGGGAGGGAAGTGGACAGTGTGATCAGGGTGTGTGAGCGGGGGTTTCAAGAGCTGGGGTCCAGGGAATCGGGGGTGTTCCAGAGGAAGCACTGTGAGAACGTACAGACGTAGGGGGCCGGGAGGTAAGCGCAGTGGTTAGGGCACGTGTCTGGCATGTGTCCCGCCGGGTTCTGTTCCAGCACCACGCGGTCCTCTGAGCGTTGCTGAGGGGAGCCCTGTGGAGGCCCCCAAACCATTAACCAGGTGGTCCGGGGGTCCGAGGCACTCAGGGTCCAAGCAACGCTGGATCCACAGGCTTGCACTGCCCACTGACCTGGTTGGCAGAGTCACCGACGGGACCCTGGGGTCTCCCAGGCTCCACTGGGGAGACCGCCCCCCCCAGAGAAACAAATCAAACATTTTTGGTTTGGGGACCGCATCCAGCCATGTCGCTCCTGCCTCTACACACGGGAATCATACTGGCTTTCCCCGGGGGACCATATGGGATGCCGGAGATTGAACTGGGGTCGGCCACTGGCCAGACAAACGCCCTCCCCGCTGTGCTTTGGCTCCGGCCCTGATAAACAAACGAACTTTTCAAGAACTGCGTAGGCCTGAGAGCTGGCACAGCAGCGGCTGGTGCAGTTCTGCTTGCGGGAGACCCAGCCCCCCCCCCCCCGCCAGTGTCCTGTCTCCCGGCCCCCAAACACCAAGCCAGGAGTGGCCTCTCAGCACCACCAGCTGTGGCCGAGAAACAAGCCCCCAAATAAGATGAGAGACGCCTGCGTGGGGGCATGGAGAGCCCGTTCTCCAGGCAGGAGGGCACAGACAGAGGATGTGGGCAGAGAAGCCCCACAGGGCCGAGGTCCAGGGCAGAGGGCAGGAAGAAAGCCACAGGGGCGGGCAGTACAGGACATCCCGGTGGGGACCCCCACTCCCTGTGCCAGGGCCCCCACCCAGGCCCCCTAGGCCCCCAGTCCTTCCCGGGGGTCCCACCCACTCCAGTTGGTGGGTGCCCAGCTGCAGTGTGTGCTCTTCATCGTCCCCCTAGTCACAGGAAACTCTGCTCTCTGCTCTGCCCGCTGGAACTGTGATTTCTGACAGAACTTTAAAGGCTTGGTCTAGGGGGTTGCGGGGTGAGCTACTCCCAGTCCTGTGCTTCGGGGACATGCCTGGTGGTACGTGGGGGATCAACGCGGGACCTCCCGTGTGCAAAGCCCCCAGGGCAGCCCGCTGAGCTCTCGCCGACCTCTCCTGCACAACGAGAACAGGAAACACAAAGCCGGGGATCTTCCCCTGGAGACCGGGGGGCCCAGACTTAGTCCCGGAGACCACCCGCCCTGGCTGGCCGTTTGTTTACAGCACTGCCGAGCGTGGGCAGCCTTGGCCAGGGGCCGGGGAAGTGGCCGCCAGGACGCAAGCATGCAGAGGGCCAGAGTCACGGGCACTCGGTCACCAGGAAAAGTCCCCCGGGGCCCGCAGAGAGGCCGGGGCAGAATCTGCCTGTTCCATGCGCGTCCTGGGAGGCTGAGCTGCCCCCGGGGGAGCCCCAACTCATCTCTGTGTTGTGCCACTAATTAAGCCCGAGGCCCCGAGACCGGGGAGGGGCTGGCACCCCGGCTGGGAACGGAGCTGGAACACAAACAAGTGGGCAGGGCGCGGGCCGGGCAGCCCCAAGGTGCCCAGGCTCCACCCCGCCCAGTGACGTCACAGCTGACAACTGGGCCCCAGGGCTCCTTCCCTGCCAGGGCCTCCGGGTCACCCAGCATCTCGGGCTGTGGCCGACTGTTTGTCACAGGTCTCTGGCTCAGAGCAGTGGCCCCCACGCACCACAGAGGAGGGAGAGAGGACAAGGGCGGGCACTGCCTGTCTCCCGGGGGTGCACTGCAGCTGTTCTTCAGTGTGCCAGGGCTCACCAAACGTGCAAGCTCCGGGCAGGAGAGCTGGCACGAGGGTTAAGGCACCAGGGTGGACCCAGATTCAAGCCCCGGCACCTCCAGGCACCCCCCGCCCCCTGTCCTGGCACCACCAGGAATGATCCCTGAGGACCGAAACAGGAGTCAACCCTGAGCACAGAACCGGGAATGACTCCTGAGCACTGCCAAGAGGGATCCCTGAGCACAGAGCCAGAACTTGTCCCTAAGGACAGAGCCCGGTGGGGCTGGAGCGATAGCACAGCGGGGAGGGCGTTTGCCTTGCACATGGCCGACACAGGTTCGATTCCCAGCATCCCGTATGGTTGCCTGAGACTGCCAGGTGTGACTGCTGAGTGTAAAGCCAGGAGTAACCCCTGTGCATCTCTGAATGTGACCCAAAAAAGCCAAAGGACAGAGCCAGGAGTGATCCCTGAGCACCACCGGTGTGACCAAAACTCCTCCCCTTTTAACACACACGCACACATACACACACACACACACACACACACACACACACACACACACACACACACACACACGGACCCTAAGCGGGCCCGGAGTCTCTCTCTCATACGGACACCCACAGGGTCAGAATCCGCCAGTCTCCAACCCAGAGCGTTTCCCAGCACTGCCTTTACCATCTGCCAAGGAGTTAGAATTTCTAACGACCCGACTCACTCCTGGGCACACTGAAGGGTCTAGGGGTGCTCAGAGGATCCCCAAAAGGCAGTTAGGAAAACGTGTTTCCAGCAACATGGGTGTACCTGTGTCCCCCAACTCCAGTGGTGCCTACGGCAAAGGGCCCCTTCCCTGGGCCTTCACGAGTCCCCACACCGCCCCAGGGCTCGTTTCCAAAGCATGTGCTGCAGAAAATGAGAGATGGGGGGTGAGCGAGGAGAATTCGGGGGGACTCTGGGCTCAGCCCAGTGGTGTGGTACTGCATGGGCCCGGCTGGAGGTGCTGGGGGGGGGCGGGGGGGACACTCAGGAGCCTGGGATCAAACTCAGGGCCCCGCGTGCATTCAAGGCAGGTGCTCTGGCCCTTGGGGCTCTCTCCCTGGCACCAAAAATGTGAGATTTCTGAAGAAGTGATGAATTTTCGATCAGGCCCAGAATAAAACGAGGCCCGAGACACGTGTCAGTGCGTGACGGGGGGGAGCACTGACACTGGAGCTGGGCGGCAGGACAGGGCTTCGCGTCTGCACCGTGGGCCAGAGCTCAACGCACGCATGCAAACGTGGAGACTGGAGCTAGCGGAAAGGCCGAGTTTGCCGACACCCGCACGCAAGACAGCTCGGGGTGTGAGACCGGCCCTGACACAGCACGGCTTCTCCCGGGGTCCCGGCCCCCAGCGGCCAAGTCAGCCCCGGTATGCACCCACAGACTTCAAACACTCTGGGGGGTGCGGGGGTGCCCTCCAGGGGCTCTGCTGTGGGGCTCGTAGAAACCCTTTGGGGGGCCAGAGCCATAGCACAGCGGGTAGGGCGTTTGCCTTGCACACAGCCAACCCGGGTTCGAATCCCAGCATCCCATCTGGTCTCCCAAGCACCGCCAGGGGTAATTCCTGAGTGCAGAGCCAGGAGTTGACCCCTGTGCATTGCCAGGTGTGACCCAAAAAGCAAAAACAAAACTTTCTGGTACATGAATGAGCCTCCTGGAGGAAGGGAGGGACAGGAGGGGAAACTGAGGTCAGCTGAGGGGCCCACTCTTCACTTCATGGCAGTGAGCAGCAGAGACAAGCCCCAAATCTCTGAGTCTCGGGCCCGGATGGAGCTAAGGGCTGACTTGTGTCCAGTCAAGGCCTAGCTGCGAGGGTTGACCGCCAGCCCCACGGCACGTGGCTGGTCAGTACACAGGCTGGTCAGTACCCCGCCATTCTCTGTGGAAGAGAATGAGCAGGACCCCGGGGACGACCTCCCGGCACACCGAGGACGCACCAGGAGCAGGAGACGCCCCTGGCCCGGCGTCACCCAGAGCCCGCCCGCGTGGCCGGACAGTCGCTCCCGTGGCCTCAGCTGCCGTCCATCCAGCGTCCTTTGCTGTGGCGCCCAAGCCCACTCACGCCCAGAGGGTCCTGACCACCGTCTGGCTGCCGGCCGCCCCCCCCCCCCCACACACACACACGCTCGGGGGTGCCTTCCCGGCTCCCCGGGAGCCCCGCAGGTTCCAGACCCTGCACTTTGGGGTGCGTGCAGCCCCATGAAGCCGAGGATGAACTCAGCCCCACCCCCCCGCCCCCGCCGGAGTCTCCCCCCAGCAGGACAACAAGCTCTGATTAATCGTCTCTCGAGCCCCACGGAGCCCTGGCTGGGCCAGCGGAGACCGAGTCGGGGCCAGCAAAGGCCCCAATTACACAAATGACTGCGGGGCCGTGAGGAGGGGCCGTCTGCGGGGGGTGGGACCAGCCAGGGCCCGGCTGCCTGCGGGTCACCGCAGGCGCTGACTCAGGTCTGAGGCCAGAATCTGTGTCCACATGTTTTGCTTGTCCCGCGGGTCGGGTGTTAAAAAAAACCAGGAAGCCTTCGACAGCCAGACGCCCAGGCCCGGGTGGTCTGCGGCCTGTCCCCTCGCTGCAGCACGGGGCCTGGCCCACCCTCTCAACCCCGCTGTGCCGCTGTGCCCGCTCTGAGCTTGTTTCCGACAGCCCCTCCCCGGGGCCGGAGAGACAGGGGGGAGTGGGCTGGGCACGTGCCTTGCGTGCAGCAGACCGAGTTCGATCCCTGGCACCTCCTAGGGTCCTGCCAGGAGTGATCCCTGGGTGCAGAGCCAGGAGTGAGCCCCGAGCACTACTAGGAGTGGGCAAATAATAATAATAATAATAATAATAATAATAATAATAATAATAATAAACCGGTTATACCTATAGCAAAGCCCCCTGCGCCCCCTTATGCTGTGGCTCTTTCTTCCCCCCTACCCCGTGCCCCCCACCCCCCACTGCTTCCCAGAGTCCCCGGGCTTAGCTTTCCCTTCCCACCCTGTGGCCCCGCCTACTTTATGAACCCCACTTGCTCCCGGTGCTGGTTGGGGGCTCGGGAGCGTTGCCAGGAAAGGTGGCTTAGTTCCCCTCAAGGCCCCCTGCTTGCCCGACCTCACCCTCGGCAGGGTCCTGGGCCCTCTCGTCCTTCTGTCCCCCGGGTCCAGGGACGCCCCGAAGGACTCCTACGATGAACAGGGCCCAGGGGCTCCACCCCACAGCCTGGGCCTCCTTGCTCCGACCTCTCAGGCTGGGCACCGCTGATCTCACCTTGCCTGCCAGGACACCCTCTCGGGTCCCCGCTAGCCGTGCCCCTCCCCATCCTCTGCTCCCCGCCCCCCCATGCTGGGGACACGCCGGGGTCGGCTCTGGGTGGGACCTGTGTCTCTGAGTGCCCCGAGACACCCCGATGTTCAGACACTGACATTGCACCCCGGAAAGTTCCTGGGCTCAGTTGTCCTAAAGTTCCCTCAGCCATCGGCTCTGAAGCTTGACCGGGCTACTCTGTGCTTCCGGTCAGTCTCCCCTCTCGGCCCCCTAGCCCCTCTCGCCTGGTCTGACCACCTTGGGCAGGCTGCCTGCCCATCCGTGCCTCCCCTGCCCCACCCGTGTTCTGGAAGCCACTGCTTCCCTCTCAGCCGTTCCTGAGAGCAGCTGAGGGCGGGAGGAGACGTGTGTGAGACGGGGAAGCAGCGAACGCCCCGAGCACTGTCCAGCCTGGCCGGCTCCCTCTCCCTCTCCCCGCTACCAAGACGCCACCTCTGGCTGCACCGCACCGCCGATGTGTGTTGGCCAGTCTGACCCCGGGGGTCAGCTGTGTTGCTTTCCCTTGGCTGGTCACCAGAAGTCACCCTTTCTGTTTTCTTTTTGGGTCACACCCGACGATGTTCAGGGGTTACTCCTGGCTCTGCACTCAGGAATCACCCCCGGCGGTGCTCAGGAGGACCCTATGGGATGCTGGGAATCAAACCTGGGCCGGCCGAGTACAAGGCATATGCCCCACCCGCTGTGCTATCGCTCCAGCCCCAGAAGTCCCGCTAAAGGCAGCCGGTGGCAGATGCGTGTCCTTTCGGGGCTGGGACCTCCCAAGGCCCCCGGGGGCTTCTCGGCCACCCTAGCTGATGGTCCATGCAAGGGCCCAGGATGCTGCTCGGGCCTTGCAGTGTCCAGGTCCCTGATCGGGGGACGTCCACGCTCCTCCTCCCCCTCTCTCCGCTGCTGGGACCTGTGGCCAAGGCTCCGACTGGAGGTGGCCGCACTCGGGGCAAGGGACTGGGTCCTTTCTGCTGAGCCTCGTGGCCTGGGATGACCCCTGACCTTCGTCTTCTCTCGTGGGGGACCGGGGTGCCTCGGAGACGCTCTGATGGCCAAGGCACTCCCTTCAAAGGTGCTGGCTGCGGGGCCGAGAGCTGGCACAGCGGGTACAACCCTTGCCGCGAACCCTGGCGCTGCCCAGATGCCTCCCTGGCAGCGCTGCTGTCTGTGCCCAGGTGCTGTGAGCAGATCCCAGCCACCTCCCAGCCAGGGTGCCGAGCACTGTGGTCGAGAGCACGTCCTCCCGAGAGCACTGTGTGAGCACCACAGAGAGAGTGTGCTCAAGTGCCCCAGCTAAAGGCACGTGGCCCCCTGCGAGTGCCACGGCTGTGAGTGTCCCAACCCAGAGTGGCCCCCCAAGTCCCACTACGGCTGACCCCATGTCTGGAGAGAAACCCCCCACACACTTTATTTTAGAGATCCCGGCTGGGTCCTGCCGCATGTCCGTTTGGGCCGAGGGTCTCGCTTTCCTCCCCTAAGTTCTTGTTCTGAGGCTGGAACGGCCAGTAAGGGGGGAGCCCGCCACCCTCTGGGCAGCCCCCGCCCCTGACCGCAGAGGGCAGGCGCGCAGCCTGGAGCCCCCACCCCACGCTTCACGTGCAGGGTGCTGCGTCTGCCAGGCCTGGGGGCCCACGGGCTCTGCCCAACCTCCCTCCGGGCGCTGCTAAGGCAGTCACTCGCTCGCCCACTCACTCATTCACCCACACACTCATTCACTCATTCACTCGCTCATTCACTCACACATTCACTCACTCACTCATTCACCCATTCACACATTCACTCACTCATTCACTCATTCACATGAGGATAGCCCAGTAGGGGTCAGGGCTGCCCATGGAGGCTGGAAAGGAGGCTGGTGTGAGCATCGGAGGGGGGGGGGTGGAGTGTCCACCGTGGGGCATGTCCTGTGCTGTCCCAGCACCTTGTGAACTGGCCTGGCAGGATCAGCCCTGAATTCTTTTTTGTTGTTGTTTTGGGGCCCCCCGGAAGTGCTCAGGGATCACTCCTGACTCTGTGCTCAGGGATCTGATGGGGCTTAGGGGACCTTTTGCAGGAGCTGGAGGTTGAACTGGGGTTGGCTGTTAGCCACGTGCTTTACGCTCAGCACTCTCTCTCTCTGGTGCTTCTTTTTTACTCTGTTTTGGGCCACACTGGCAGTGCTCAGGGTCTACTCCTGGCTCTGAGCTCAGGGGACCGTTTGGGTGCTGGGGACTAAATCCAGGTCGGCTGTGCAAGGCAAGAGCCCTGCCTGCTGTACCATTGCTCTGGCCCAGGGGTTTTTGCCGTGACTGTGACATGCCCTTTAGCAGCCGAGGGAGCTCGGGCAGAGCCTGTGTGGACCCCCCGGGCCCGACAGACACGTCTACTCTGAGCACCAAAGTCAGACGAATGAGTTGGCTCAGTTTTGCTTTGTTCTGGGGACCCCAGTAATGGTGCTTGAGGCCGCCAGGACTACCCCCGACTGGCCCAGGAGTTTCTGCAGTTCAGGGACGTGCCGGCCCTGTGCCCCAGCCCTGAGGCCTCCCATCCACCTGTCCCCAAGGGCCCTGCGTTCCTGGGGGCTCCAGAATGTTTTCGCTCGTTCAGTGGCTCTCTCCAGGGGCGCCAGCAGGAAGTGGCCTCATTGAGGGGTCAGTCCCGGCCCTGGGGACACACTGAGAACCTGGCCCAGTGGGTCCAGCCGCAGGAAGGCACGGGACGGTCTCTCAGAAAGACGCAGACACCCACAGGCAAGTGACAGCAGATGGCCAGGAAGGGACTGAGGAGGGGGGTGGGACAGCTCCAGGCGCGGGCTGGGAAATGGGCTCAGCAGAGAGGCTGGAGCCCCTCTGGGGTACCCTCACCGCGGGGTAAATTGCAGCTGCTCTGTGAGGCCAGGTGAGGGGGCTCCTGCACGGTTTCAGGGCTGAGGCTGGAGCACAGGACTCAGGGAGCAGACAGGAGCCCGCACAGGATGGACCTCCAGGCCTAGGAGACGCCAGGGCCGTGAGGTGGCCACCCTCAGGCATGAGCCCTAAGCCCCGCCTGGGCTGGCCTCGTGTGGCTGAGCCGTGAGAGAGTGAGTGTGTGTGGATGAGCAAGTGGGTGAATGAACGAGTGAGTGAATGAGTGAGTGTGTGACTGACTGAGCAAGTGAGTGAATGAACGAGTGCATGAATGAATGAGTGTGTGAGTGATTGAGCAAGTAAGTGACTGAGTGAATGAGTGAGTGAGTGAATTAGTGAGTAAAACTGAATGAGTTAGTGAATGAATGAGAGAGTGAGTGAATAAGTGAGTAAGTAAATGAATGAGTGAACAAGTGAGTGAATGAATGAGGGAGTAAGTTAATGAGTGAGCGAATGAGTGAATGAGGGAGTGTGTGAGTGAATGAGTGAGTAAATGAATGAATGAATGTGTGAGAAACTGAGCAAGTGAGTGAACAAGTGAGTGAATGAGTGAGTGAATGAATGAGTAAGTGAGTGAAGCAGTGAGTGAGTGAATGAATGAGTGAGTGAATAAATGGGTGAGTGAAGGAATGAATGAGTGAATGAGTGAGTGAGTGAATGATTAAGTGAATGAATGAATGAGTAAATGAGTGAGTGAATGATTAAGTGAATGAATGAATGAGTAAATGAGTGAGTGAATGAGTGAATGAATAAATGAATTTAAGTGAGTGAATGAACGAATGAGTGAGTGAGTGAATAAATGAATGAGTGGATGAATGAGTGAGTGAATGAATGAGTGAGTGAGTGAGTGAGTGAGTGAGTGAGTGAATGAGTGAGTGAGTGAGTGAGTGAGTGAGTGAGTGAGTGAGTGAGTGAGTGAGCGAGCACCCTTTTGTCACCCCTGCACACTCTCCCAGAGGTACTCAGAGCTGCTTCTGGTGGAGAGAACAGCGGGGTGCAGGGTGGGGGAGGAGGGTATCAGCACTGGGCCTCCAAGAGGCGAGGGGCTGCGCGGGGCTCTCTGGGCGGACAGGGCAGGGCGGACGCCCACAGGCCAGGCCGCACGGCCAGGGGAGGAGGCAGAGGGCAGGCCCCGCAGGAGCCATCTCCCCTCCGGGGCAGAGGGTGACAGAGGAGCGTGGAGCAGCCGTGCAGGCCAGCAGTGGCCGGGAAGGTGCCCGGACCCCCGTGTGGCTGGGAGGGCTTCCTTGGCATGGACGCTCAGTGCTGCCCCCCGGGAGCCCAGACAAGGAGGCGCGGGTGGCCCCACTGGAGGGCTGGTCAGTGGAATCTCACTCACAACACCCAGGAGCCTTCCTCCATGGGGAAAGGGCCCCCCTCTCCGGGCTCTCCTTTCACAGGATTGGCTCCCCAGAAACGGGAATCCCACCCACCTGGTGACTCAGTCCCAGCCTCACTAGTGACGGGGTACAGGGGGCCAGGCCCCAGACCTTCCACTCACCAGTTGTGTGGCCTTGGACAAATGAACACCCTCTCTGGGCCCCATCTTCTTTCCTGACAAAACCTGAAAGTCTGTGATAGCCTCTCAGTACCTGTATTGCAAACCATAACGCCCCAAAGTAGGGAGAGAGTATGGGGGAATATCGTCTGCCATAGAGGCAGGGGGAGGGCGGGATGGGGGAGGGGTACTGGGGACACTGGTGGTGGGGAATGTGCCCTGGTGGAGGGATGGGTGTTTGATCACTGTGTGACTGAAACTCAAACATGAAAGCTTGGTAACTGTAGCCCACAGTGATTCAATTTAAAAAAAAAAAAAAGAAAAGAGAAACAGAAGAATGGGAAAAAAAAACAAACTGAAGTTCTCCACAAGCCGGGGTTCTTTCCTGAACAAGGAAGGAGCCCTCACGCAGAGCCTCGTGAGACCCTTCTCAAAACAAGGTCGCGCGGGGCTGGAGCGATAGCACAGCGGGTAGGGCGTTTGCCTTGCACGCAGCCGACCCGGGTTCGAATCCCAGAGTCCCATATGGTCCCCTGAGCACGGCCAGGGGTAATTCCTGAGTGCAGAGCCAGGAGTGACCCCTGTGCATCGCCGGGTGTGACCCAAAAAGAAAAAAAAATCAAAACAAGGTCGCGCAACGCATGAGATAAAATAAAGTTTACAAGGGAAATTGATTCTACTGTCATAAAATCATCCTCAGATTGGAAAAGTTAAAGTAGTAACCGTACTAAAGGTCAGGGGCAGCTGAGGGTGAAGCAACTGTGACTTCAAAGTTGTTACGAGGGTCTTCAGTTTTCAGGATGCCTGAAGCCACCCTAATTGGATCACTTGTATCACTTGTAGTCCCGTTGATCTTTGATTTGCTCGAGCGGGCGCCAGTAACGTCGCCATTTGTCCCTGTCTCGAGCTAGTGTAGCCCAATGATATCTGCTCGCTCCAGGAACAGGAAGAGCCTCAAATCATTCCTTCGGGGATTTGATGAAGAAATCTGACCA
The DNA here is from genome assembly GCF_027595985.1 of Sorex araneus. NCBI lineage: Eukaryota > Metazoa > Chordata > Mammalia > Eulipotyphla > Soricidae > Sorex > Sorex araneus. The sequence goes on from NC_073304.1 coordinate 9,548,032, forward strand.
TCTAGTTCATGAGTGGCCACGAGGTCTTCTGGCGTCCCGTGGAATCCAGTCGGTAACAGCTCTAGTCCAGCGGTCCTCTCTGAATCGCATTACATGACCGGCCCATCTGATTTTTGATGCCTTGGCAAACGAGACAGCATCCCTGATTCTTGACCGTCGACGGAGGTCAGAACTCCAGATTCCTTCTCTCACTTGAGTGAGACATGAGATTCCCAGCATAGCTCTTTCGATTCCTCTTTGGGATACCACCCTACTTGGATGTGAAAAATCATCGTGATTTCTCTGGGCGAGCTCTGTGAGGCTGTGAACAAGGTGAGGGACCCGCTGGTGATGTCCACGGCTGATGCTGTTCCCAGAACAGGCGAGTGACGATTGGATTTTCTGGCACCCCTGGTTATATACACCTGCTTTCAACTGGGACTTCCTCCCCAAAACTCACACGTGGAACTTTTTGTTTTGTTTTGTTGCGGGGAGGGGGGCACACCTGCTGGTGCTCCAGCTCTGCATTCAGGAGTCATTCCTGGCAGGGCTTGGAGGGCCACACGGGGTGCCCAGGATTGAACCTGGGTTGGCTGCAGGGCCGGCAAGTGCCCTACCCACTGTGCTACCTCTCCGGCCCCATCATTCCTGAACCTCTAGCCCAGAGGGTGCCACGGTGATTTGACCAATTGCCCCCCTTTTCCAGGAAAGACAAACAAAGCTCTCAGTGCCCCCTGAAAATCCCTGCTCTTCATATGAACAAACAAAAATGCCCCCAAATGCACTCCAGGCTACTACTGCCCCCTGGGACTGTGCTGTCCCTGGGAGGCGCCGTCCAGTCCAGGGAACACGGGTGGGGCCACTAGCATGGCAGAAGGGGGCTGCCCTGGTGAGCGCCTTTAGGGCGCTGAGTACGATCATCTGACACCTGTGACCCTGGCTGAGGGGCTCCGAGGGGCGCTGTCTCCCCCTCCACTCTGGTCAGACGGTGCTGACCCCTGGGGGGGGGGTCCTCCCGCCGGCCGCGTCTCCCCAGAGCCCAGGCCCGGTCCCCTGTCTCCTCCTGGAAAATCATCCGCCAGTTTCTCCTCTGCTGCGGGCTTGTTTTTCAGACCTGCTGGCCCTCAGCTGATGCCTAATTCTCCCCCGGGGAGCGGGGCAAAGCCGTGGCAATCTCCAAGGTAAATACCTAATTACGGTGCTTCTGAACCGGCTACTATTTACTTGGGAGAACGTATCTTGGGTCAGTGCGCAATTAGGGAGGTGATTATTTTCTCGGGAGGGAGGTTCCGGCAGGCAGGCCCGGCGCTGAACTCTGCCATTAGGTGCCGCTTCCAGCCGCCGCGGGAACTGCCAGGCGCCCTCGGTTTGTTGATTTATTTACTGATTTTTGGTGTGGGGGGCCACAACCAGCAGTGCTCGGGGCTCACTCCCAGATCACTCCTGGAGGGGCACCGGGGGGGGGGGCGCCGTAAGGGTTGCCAGGGATGGTATACACCAGGTCAGGCATAGGCAAGGCAAGGGCCAAGGAAGAACAGAAAGGAAAGGTTAGACATCAAATCAGCTCCATCCCTGCTGGTTTGCTCTGAAGGAACTTGCCTACTGCCACATTCCTCAGGGCTGGCCCACGGGGGACAGGGACGCAGAGGGATGACTTCCCCTCTGACCGTGAGCAGGGCAAGGGTGAGTGAGGCAAGGCCAGCCTTGGGCCCGCTTTCCAGCTCCACAAATGACGTGGAGTGGAGCGGGAACTCTGAGTTCATGAGAAGGCCGCCCCAGTTTGGCCCCAGACCCCGTGTGCCCCAGTGAGGCTGGACTTCACCCTCCGCTTAGCTCCACCGGGGTTGCAGGGATTGGGGGGTCGTGGGCGCTCTTTGTTCTTGTCTGATAGAAGTGGGACCCGTGATGAAAAGGACCCAGTGTCGCGAAGCTGATGAAGGGCAAGGCCCCAGCGCCAGCCACACGCAGGGTCTCGGACAGGCCTCCTGCTGAGAGGTGCCAGACACAGGCTCGCTCCGAGGTGTGCACGGGGAACCCCACGTGGAGAGCGGGCCCAGAGGCCGGAGAACACGGACCCCCTGCGGCACCTCACAGCAGCAAATGGAAAACACAGCCCAAGCCCTAGACACACAAACAGGCTTACCCCAAAGGCTCTTGATCTCCGCCTCCGAGCCCCGACACTTTATCCAGACCACAACGGCAACACCCGTAAAATCCAACCAAAAGCAAGAGGGGGCAGCTAAAGAGGCAAAGTCACCGTCAGACTCGGACCTAGGCACCAGACCCACAGCGTTTCGGTCGGAGAGTGGGCACAAACCCAGAGGCTGGACCAGGGGTGCTGGGGGGAAATGGACAACATCAAAGATCGCACGAATTATGTGAGCAGAAGGTGGCAAGGAAGAACAGAAAGGAAAGGCTGGACATCAAAAACATTCTCATCAGCACCAGCCGGGCCCTGGATGCGAGCATCAGGAGATTAGACACACCAAAGAGAGAATCAGTGAGTGTGGAGATGGGTCAGCAGGCATTTCCCAGACTGAAATGTGAAGAGAAATATTATAACAAACACATAAAAGGGGAAAAAAGTCTAAGAATTATGGGACATCGGGAGATGTGGCCTTACGCATACCTATAATCCCAGTAGGACTGTCACTGTCACTGTCACTGTCATCCCGTTGCTTATCGATTTGCTCGAGCGGGCACCAATAACGTCTCCATTGTGAGACTTGTTGTTACTGTTTTTGGCATATCGAATACACCACAGGTAGCTTGCCAGACTAGGCCGTGCGGGCAGGATACTCTCGGTAGCTTGCTGGGCTCTCCAAGAGGGGGCAGTAGGACAAGGAATAAAAAATGGAGCAAAAGCAGCATTTGAAGGACAAACGGTCCCGCACTTTCCAAGCCATAAGCTGGGAATCCCTTAGAACACCCAGAAACAAGTACCAAACACACACACATGATGGCACACACCGGGCACATCCCACTCAGGGCACAGGGAAGCCAGGTCAAAGAGAAAGTGTGATAAGAAGCCGGTGGAGAACTTCCCCTTACTAGCAGAGAGATGAACATGAGGATCTTACGGACATCTCAACAACATAAGGAGAATGCAGCGGAAGGTGATGTGTCGAAAGAATAAATCCACCAACCCAGAATTCTATATCCAGTGAAATTATTCCTCAAAAGGCATGTATAGGGGCTAGAGAGATAATTCAGTGGGAGGGCTTTTGCCTTGCATGCAGCTGACTGGGGTTTGATCCCCGGCATCTCATATGATTCCCCTGAGCACAGCCAGGAGTTATTCCTGAGAGCAGAGGCAGGAGTAACCCCTGTCATCACCAGGCTGCCGCTACCAACACTACCACCCAAAAAAAGTGAAGGATAAATAAGGATTTTCTCAAGTGATCAAATAGTGAGGGGCACTGAGGAAGCTTGTCACCGGCAGGCCTGTCCTAGCAAAAATAAAATTAAATTAAATTAAAAAGGAGGGGGAAAAGGTATAAGGAGTTCTTATGAGCAGAACAAAAATGCTATATTTTCAACTTGGCATGCATTAAATAACATTGTGAAAGGAAAGTAGGTGAAATAAACTTTTCCTTCTTAGCATAATTGAGCTAGAAGAGAGTTTGGTTCAAACAATACTGGTAACAAGGGCTGTGTGACCAGAGCACAGCGAAAGGGAGAGGCAGGGGATGCCCCTCCTGCGGCAGAAGCTGGGGTGCTTCGGGGAAGGTTCTTGGGGCTGGAGGAGAGCACAGGGTGAAGTCACAGGCCTCGCATGCGGCCGAGCCCAGTTTCATCTCTGTCACCACATGGCCCCCCACCCCCCAAGCATTGCCAGCCCTGAGGGCCTCACCGCCACCTGGTGTGCGGCCCTGGAGGTGCCCAGGCACAACCGCAGGTGACCCTGGAGACCTCTGGGCAGAGCCAGGGTTCGATAACCTCTGGGCCCCAGGGCGGAACAGCACCACAGTCTCGAACCCTGAATGGATAGCAACTGGGCCAAACAACGAGGCTGGCTGGGAACTACCTGCTGGGGCCCCTGGGTAGCCCAAGCATTGTCTGGGTACCCCCCCCAAAAAAAAACCCAAAAATTAGACATGTGTTCATTAAAAACTGGATTCTCTAAACAGGCACACATCCCATAAAGGAGCGATGGTTGATAAGCGGAGAGGAGAGGAAAAAATGCTCAATCCTGGTTAAAGAGACTTTGGTACATCCACACAATGGAATACTATGCAACTGTTAGGAGAGATGCAGTCATGAAATTTGCTTATAAGTGGATGTTTATGGAGAATATCATGACAAGTGAAATGAGTCAGAAAGAGAGGGACAGACAGAGAATGGCTGCACTCATTTGTGGAATATATTATTGTATCACTGTCATCTCGTTGCTCATCGATTTGCTCGAGTGGGCACCAGTAACGTCTCCATTGTGTTTTGGGCATATTGAATACACCACAGGTAGCTTGCCAGTCTCTGCCATGTAGGAGAGATACTCTCGGTAGCTTGCTGGGCTCTCCTAGAGGAATGGAGGAATCAAACCTGGGTCAGCTGTGTGCAAGGCAAACGACCTACCCGCTGTGCTATTGATTCAGCCCTGTGGTATATGAAATAACATGAGACTGACACCCAAGTATAGTATACACAAGGGCCAGGAATATTGCTCCATGGTTGGCAGCCTGCCTCATGAGCTGGGGGAGAAGGCAGCTGGGATAGAGAAGGGATCACTAAGTCAATGATGGTGGGAGGAATCATTCAGGATGGGAATGAAAATATGGGAATGGGATATGTGCTGGAAATAGACAAAGGACCAAACCTGCTAGCCTCTCAGCATCTGTATTGCAAACCATAATGCCCAAAAGTAGAGAGAGAATAGGGGGGAGATTGTCTGCCATAGAAGCAGAGGGAGGGCTGGGATGGGAGGGGGGATACTAGGGACATTAGTGGTGGAAAATGTGCACTGGTGCAGCGGTGTTCGATCATTGTATGACTGAAGTTCAAACATAAAAGCTTTGTAAATGTTGCACAGAGTGATTCAATTTTTAAAAAATGCTCAATCCTAACCCTAGGAGGAACTCTGTCTCCTGAGCCACCGTGGACGCTACGTGGAAGCCGCCTCTGTCCGAGTGAGGAGCAAGATCAATAATCTCCCCCATGCCGGAAAGAATTAGTCACAGACTGACAGCGATGCAGGGAGTTCCCGCCGCAAGCGGCAGCCTGAGCGATCACACCAGGCTCGGGGATCCCGACCCATAATTAACAGCTGGCTGAAGGGACAGTGTGAGCCAGCAGAGGGTGTGTCTGTCTGTCTGCGTCTGTCTGTGTCTCTGTGTTGTCTGTGTGTCTGTCTGTGTATGTCTCTATGTGTGTCTCTGTGTATGTCTGTGTGTCTCTGTGTGTCTGTGTGTCTGTGTTTGCCCGAGTGTCTCTACTCTTCCACAAAGGAGAAGGGAACCATCAAACTTAAGCCCCTCTTGTCACCTTGCTCCACCAGACCAGCAATAGCGGCTCAGAAACAAATCAGAGCCGAGGGCTCGGGGCAGGTGGCTGAAAGGGCAGGAGCAGAAGCATTTTCTTTGTGTTCTGGAGCCCTTACTTCAATCCCTGCCCTGTAAGGTTGCCTAAAGCCCCTGGGCACTGTGGGAGTATCACCCAAACAGGAAAAAATAAAGAGTTGATCTAAAAGAGCCAGAGTTCTAGAAAGTACCATGCTGGGTGAAGTCAGCCTGAGGAAGGTAAGCACAGGATGATCTCATATATCAGTGGTATACAAAAGAGCTGGATGAGGAAATGTAATGTAGTAAAGGCGGAGAGGGGTGCTTAGATCAGCCTAGAACCCCAGACTGCATGGAGGAAAAGGACACAGAAGGAAATAAATCGATTGGGGGAAGGAAGAAGAAGAGAAAGAGAAGTGATGGGGAGCAGGGGTCAAGGGCCTGGGGTCTCCGGGGGTGAAGGAGAGTGGTATTGCTCTATGTCCAAAGTACAGACTCAACAACACTGAAGGCAATCCATGGCTGAGATCTCTAAGCCTGCTCGGATCAGGACTGGGCCTCCTCCCCCCAGCTCCCCAGTTTTCCAGTAGCTTGGCAGTCATACCCACACACTGCCCCCAGCACCATATAATCTCATCAACGGCCAAGATCCAGAGACTATAAACCAAAGCTCCTGGAAGAGAGCAACGGAGAATGTCCTGGAGCGCACAGCTGCATTTGAGGCCGTGTTAATGAAAGAACTACAAAATGCTACACACACACACACACACACACACACACACACACACACACACACACACACGCACGCACACACAGAGTATAATAGGAATAAAGAATGCGAGAGGGCTTGCTGGTTGGCAGGATGTGACGGAGGAAAGATTTCCTGAGCTTGAGCATCTATCGTCAAAGTTTCTGAAAAGAGAATGGACAGAAGATAACTAAGGCCTGTGAGCAAGTGTTGACAAGCACGCAATGGCAACAGAAGAAATGGGCCAGAGGGAATTCATAAGCTTACAAAGTGCTCCCGAGCCTTCAGAGTGCTCCCAAGCCTTTAAGATGCTCCCTTGCTTACTCCTTCCCCCCTCGCCCCCGCCAGGGACACTATCCTGTTAGTGTACCCAGTTTTCAGATGCACAAATTGGGCTTAGGATAATGTTCCCTGTCCCGGGTCACCTTCCCCGGGGGTCTGGCTGAGTCAGGAGGGGCTTTAAAGGCAACTGGACGCACCCCCCAGACCGCCTCATTTCCTCCTGCCCAGTGGCCAGCAGGGCAACGAACGGAAGTCCAGAATGGAAGACCTGGATCCCCGTTTCCTCCCCTTCCCCAGGGGCTGCCAGCGCCCCATGCCGTGGGGAAAGGTGTGTTTGGGCCTCAGGCACCAGGACAGTCCTAAGGCTCCGGCCCCAGCAGGCCCTGCTCTCCCCACACCTCCTCTTCAGCCCTGCCCCAGGTGATGGGTGCCCCGCCCATGTAACTCCACCCCTCCACGGTGATTGGCTGAACCCCAAAGCTGGGAATGATACACTCCCTCATGTCTCAACACACACCACCCACCCCTACACACACACACACACACACACACACACACACACACACACACACACACACCATCTGCCTTCCATGAGGAGACAGTAGATGTCTGGAGCTGCTGCAGCCACCTTGTGACCTTAAGGAACAGCCAAGAGAATCACGGGCAAGCTGGGACCCGGTGTGAGGGAGCAGCGAGCAGGGCGCTTTTCAAGGGGATGAGAAACCTTTGCTGCTTACTCGAGCTCTGGCCAAATACATTCTAAATTAAACATCTCGTTTCCTTATCTGCTAAATGAAGATAATGCGGGACTGGAGCAATAGCACAGCGGGTAGGGCATTTGCCTTGCCCACGGCTGACCCAGGTTCGATTCCCAGCATCCCATAGGATCCCCCGAGCAACGTCAGGAGTAACTCCTGAGTGCAGAGCCAGGAGTAACCCCTATACAATGCCAGGTGTGACCCAAAAAGCAAATAAATAAATAAATAAATGAAGACAAGCCCTCCAGATTCTTGCAAGCATGTAAAATGGGACCAGTGGGGGATCTTTTCCAGTATTTTCCAAACACCCAACAGTGTTCAGGAAAGCTTGTAAGCATTCAGTAGCTTCATTGCCCTAAAGCTAACAGTTTTAAAGATGGGGGCAGGAAAGACAGTACAGAAGGTAGGGCCATTGCCGTGCACCTGGGTTCCGTCCCCCGCACCCCGTATAGTTCCCCAAGCCCCACCAGGAGTGATCTCTAAGCACAGAGCCAGGAGTAAGCCCTGAGTATGGCCAGGTGTGGCCAAAAAATATAGCCAACAATTTTTTTTTATAAAAAACACTTAACAGGGCAGTACGGGACTGTTAGTTCCCCTGTAACCTGCAGACGAAGCATTTAGCACTCAGCACGGTCTCTGTGGTAGGAAAAGCAGGCCCTACCCTACATGGCACTTCGTCAACGCTTTATTAGCGCACACACACCTAATGAACAGAACTCAGAAAACCCACTTTTCTCCATTATATATTATAAAGATGCTGAATTGCGTGTTCTTAAACAATTTAAAACGCAATTAGGAGCAGTGCGCCTTTGAATTTTGAGTGCATTGGAGACGTCAATGAATCACCAGCAGACAAAAGGTTCAGAAGCACAACGGTCACAAGGCTTAATGCTCCGTCCACAGCAGTGCCCGCGCTGAAAGAGACACACCACGGCCTTGTTCCCTGACTGCTCTTGACGGATTCCCTCCCCCGGGGTTACAGTCACATTGATTTATACTTTATTACATTTTTATGCCATCCTCGGGTTTTGGTAAGGTTTTTCTCCCTGGGGTGGGGGGCGGAGTGCGGGAGTGTGGGAACCATTAGTCTGAGAGAATTGAACTGCTGGAGACAGGGCCTGGAAGAGAAACGTGCACACAGCCTTTCCACACACGGGTCCGAGTCTCCGGGCTCTGTCCCTTTCTATGAATAGCCTTCATGTGACAAGGTGGGATTTTTGTGGTCCTGGGGATCAAACCCTATCACATGGGATTTTTAAGTGTCTAATTCTTATGGATTTTTCCGGATGTTTTAATTTGCTGTCTTCCTGTGTGATGAGATGATGAGAAAGGTACTTCTCGTGTGAGTGACTTTGTCCTGAAATCCCTCTAGTCTACCCACAGGAAACAACCACAAGAAAATGTCAGCTGGGGCCGGAGCGATAGCACAGTGGGTAGGGTGTTTGCCTTGCATGCGGCCGACCCGGGTTCGATCCCCGGCATCCCATATGGTCCCCCAAGCACTGCCAGGAGCAATTCCTGAGTGCAAAGCCAGGAGTAACCCCTGAGCATTGCTGGGTGTGACCCAAAAAGAAAAAAAAAGAAGAAAATGTCAGCTAAACTTCAAGCAAGGGACAGCCTGACTGACATTTTCAAGGTCACACAAAACACAACAAGATCAAGAGACTTTCATAGATGGGGGTCTGGGGGAGGTGGTCACTGTCACTGTCACTGTCATCCCATTGCTCATCAATTTGTTCAAGCGGGCGCCAGTAACGTCTCTCATTAAGAAACTTATTGTTACTGTTTTTGGCATATCCAATACGCACGGGTAGCTTGCCAGGCTCTGCCTCGCAGGCTCGATACTCTCAGTAGCTTGCCGGGCTCTCCGAGAGGGGTAGAGGAATCGAACTCGGGTCGGCCGCGTGAAAGGTGAACGCCCAACCGCTGTGCGGTGGTGAGTTTACTAAATACAGCCATGGCACCCAATGTGAGATTATGCATGCAACCAACCCACGTTCAATCCCTAGCATCTCGTATGGTCCTTAAGCCATGCCAGAAATGATCCCAAAGCACAGAGCCAAGGGTAAGCCCCGACTGAGTACCACCAGGTGTGGCCCCAAAACAAAGAAATCCAAGACCATCTACAAAATTTCATCTTTGACTTGAGGAGGGATTGAACCAAGCGAATGCTTACCCAATGGCCTTTTGCTGAGTTTGTCTCTGGGAAAAGCCCAGGGTAGCCTCTTTCTCTTCCCTTCTGCACATGTCCAGTGCTGGCGGCTTTGGGGCCCTTCCACCTGGATCCGATGTGACCCGGGGGGGCTCACTCACCCTTCCTGGCCCTGCCACCATGTCTGTTTATTAGGATTTGCTGGTTCACTCACAGTTCCTGATGTTGGTGCTTTCCTGCTTATGCCGCTGGAAACAATGATATAACCTCACACTGCCTGGGAAAACCGGCCTCCGTTTCCATGACCAGCACGGAGGGGACGTAGGGAAGGAGATGGACTCCAGAAGTCTGCAGCCCGACAGGAGGTAGCGAGGTACCCCGGAGATGAGCAACGAGAGCGAGGTACTGGCACCTTTAGGAGAAGGCGCTGCTCACTGTTCACAATAGCCAAAATCTGGAAACAACCCGAGTGCCCTAAAACAGACGACTGGTTAAAGAAACTTTGGTACATCTACACAATGGAATACTACGCAGCTGTTCGGAGAGATGAAGTCATGAAATTTGCTTATGAATGGACAGACATGGAGAGTATCATGCTAAGTGAAATGAGTCAGAAAGAGAGGGACAGACATAGAGGGACTGCACTCATTTGTAGGGTATAGAATAACATCTCATGAAGCTGACAGCCAAGGACAGTAGATACAAGGGCCAGGGGGATTACCCCATAGCTGGAAGCCTGCTTCATGAGCAGAGGGGAGAAGGCAGATGGAATAGAGAAGGGATCACTAAGAAAATGATGGCTGGAGGAACCAGTTGGGATGGGAGATAATGCCATCTACTTGCCGAAAGTAGATAATGGACCAAACATGATGACCTCTCAGTGTCTGTGTTGCAAGCCATAACGCCCAAAAGTAGAGAGAGAGTATGGGGAATATTGTCTGCCATGGAGGCAGGGGGAGGGTGTGAAAGGCGGGGTATACCCGGGATATTGGTGTTGGGGAATGTGCACTGGTGGAGGGATGGGTGTTTGATCATTGTGAGATTGTAACCCAAACATGAAACCTTGTAACTATCTCACAGTGATTCAATAAAATTAAAAAAAAAAAAGATAAGGCACTGCTGGGTTGAGGGGTGCGGATTCCTCGGAGATGCTGGCATCATGGTGGCCCCAATGGGACAGCAGCAAGGGGGGAGCAGACGGCCAGAGACAGAGAGTGGCTGGGAGAGTCTCCCGCTTCCCTTCCCCCTCCCACGCCCCGGCCTCCCACCCACTGATCAGCAGGACCCCGAGGGAAACCGAGGCTCACCCACGTAGCCACCATCCCAGGGGAGGTCAGAGGTCTCAGAGAAGCAGTCTGATGCTCTAATGTAAGTTTTGATGGAATAAGTCTGATGTGTGGCGTTGTCAAAGCTGGTGACTTTGGTTCATGTATACACTGTGATAGAGTTGCCAGCGCAGTAATAGGGATCACGTCGCCTGATCGTAGTGAAATTCACTCCTGCACATTAGCACCCTACTGCTTATTATTTACTTCTACAAGATCAACTCACCATGGGAGACGGTAGGGAGATGGCTCCAAAAAATGAAAATTATACTGTGTGACTGAAATCCAATCATGAACAGCTTTGTAAGGGTCTCTCTCACAGTGATTCCACTGAAAAGTTTTTTTTAATGAAAATCAGGAGCTGGAACGATAGTATAGCAGGTAGGGCACTGGGCTTGCATACAGTAAACCTGGGTTTGATCCCTGGTATCCCCTATGGTACCCTGAACCCTGCTAGGAGTGATCCCTGAATGCAGAGCCAGGAGCAAGCCCTGAGTACCTCTGGGTGTGGCCAAAAAAGAAAAAAGAAACGCGGAATAAAGAAAAATAGAAGTCACACAATGCAACAATTCTTCTCTCCATACGCACTCAAAGGGAACAAAAGCAGGGTTTCAAGGAGGATCTTGCTCACTGGTGCTTATCAGAATGCAGCCAAGAGAGGGGAAAGACAGAGAGACACACAGACATCAGCACTCCCCTCCTCACTGAAACGGAAATAAAGCACAGTGGGCTGCCCATCTCCCTCCAACCAGCACACGGCCCTTTCTCCTGACTATAAGCCAGAGTTTCTTTCTCTCTCTCTCTCTCTCTCTCTTTCTTTCTTTCTTTCTTTCTTTCTTTCTTTCTTTCTTTCTTTCTTTCTTTCTTTCTTTCTTTCTTTCTTTCTTCTTCCTTCCTTCCTTCCTTCCTTCCTTTCTTTCTTTCTTTCTTTCTTTCTTTCTTTCTTTCTTCTTTCTTTCTCTCTCTCTCTTTCTTTCTCTCTTTCTTTCTTTCTTTCTTTCTTTCTTTCTTTCTTTCTTTCTTTCTTTCTTTCTTTCTTTCTTTCTTTCTTTCTTTCTTCTTTCTTTCTTTCTTTCTCTCTCTCTCTCTCTTTCTTTCTTTCTTTCTTTCTTTCTTTCTTTCTTTCTTTCTTTCTTTCTTTCTTTCTTTCTTTCTTTCTTTCTTTCTTTCTTTCTTTCTTTCTTTCTTTCTTATGTATCATGAATTCATGGCATCTCATAAACTTGCATCAATCACCCACGGTACTAGGTTAACACTGTTTGTGTGGACATCTTTGAAAGAATATTCCTTTTGGACAACAAAGAGATGACGTTCCAGAACTTTTCATCCTGATAGTTCCCCTCCCTAAGACTAGAATCAGCTGCCCTTTACGGAGTCCTGATGCCACCAGTGGAGAACAGGTGTGAATGATCAAAACCTGGGAGCTAGAGTGTTTGAAAGCAAGGCTTTTCACACTGACAGTCCCAACTCAACATGCCGTCTTGTGAAGCTCCCATTTCTCACTGGTGGGGAGCCTGTCAGGAATCGAACCCAGGGCCTCAAACTGGAGCTAGTTGTAAATTGACTTTTTAAGTTACTGTAGGGCCAGGGGGACACACGTGTTGCATGGCTTGCACAAAGCCCTGAGTTTGATCCCTAGAACCGCTTGCTCCCCCCCAGAATCCCCGGTGAGGCCCCTCCAGACCTGGGCGTGGAACCAAACACTGGGTTTGCCGACTCTCATCAGGAGCATTTCTCTGGACCCTCTGACGGCTGCCGGGGCAACCTCCAGAGAATAAGAATAAGAAACACTGCAGTGGATGGTTTGGTGACAAGACTTTCACATACCGGTGCTCGGGGGACCCTATGGGATGCTGGGAATCGAACCCGGGTCGGCCGCGTGCAAGGCAAACGCCCTCCCCGCTGTGCTATGGCTCCAGCCCCTCAATATGAAAATTCTGCCCGGCAGAACCAAAGAGCCTTGAGGAGGCAGCCAGGGAGCACCAGCTTTAGGAGGGACGAGTCCTCTAAAGGCCCCACTCCGTGCCAAGGTCCATACTCCACGCCACACCTGCCTGATTGCAAATCGCCATCACGGGTTCTGCAAGCGCTGGGCAGCATCTCTCTGTGCGGGACTGATGGGGCCAAGAGGGTGGGTCAGAGACGCACGCCCTCTCACACGCAGCCCAGCCAAGCAGCCCACAGAGCCTGGCCCCAACGCCTGGCACCACAGGGCAGTCGTGGATGCTCCCGGACCCCGTCCCAGACCCCCTGGGCTCCCCGCCCCGCTGCCCTGCCCTGCCCTGCCCTGCCTTGCCCTGCCCTGCTCTCCCTCCTGGTCTGGCGACAGCCACCAAGAGCACCATCTACTTTCCTGCTCCTCCTCTGCTTCCCTCCCCCCCCACACACACACCCCGGCGGGGAGGGTTTGACCTTGATCAGGCCCCGTGTGTCCTTCATGATGCACCAGACGCTCCCGGGCCGCAAGTGTTCAGATGATGGCAGGAACCCCGCGTCCCCGGCCCGCGCCTGCTGCTGGGTCTCCCCGCCTCCTCACTTCTCAGGAATGAAAGGGGGGCCTCCACTCGTGCCCACGCACACCTGCAGTTTCAATGCGCGTGGGGCTTCCAGAATTGCTTTTCTTCAAGGCGGAGTGTGCCGGTTTTATGCCACAAAGGAAACAATTGCCGCCTGGCTTGCAGGAGTGTTCAAGGTCCCGGGGACATGTGACAGACAGGTCCACACGGGGCTAACTGGGACAGGGTCAGAAAAAAAAAAAAAGCCGCCTCCCTCCCTCCCTAGACTGAGAGAGTAGAAGGAAGCACCAAGACTCAGAGCCACACCCGGCGGTGTTCAGGGCTTACTCCCGGCTCTGTGCTCAGGGATCACTGGTGATGCTTCAAGATCAGACATGTCGCTGGGGCTCCAACCCAGGCTGGGTGCATGCAAGTCAAATGCCTTATCTGTTGTCCTATCTCTCCCTGGAAAGCCATGTCTCTCTGTTGTTGTTGTTGTTGTTTGTTTGTTTGAGGACCATGTGGGGTGCCAGGGATTGAACCTGGGTCGGCTGCACACAAGACAGTACCCTCAGTACTGTCCCTCTGACTCCAGGAAGGCCAGCTCTTGATTTAGCCACTTCATTTCAATCGTTTGGAATGTTTTTCTTTTTTCTTTTCTTTTCTTTTCTTTCTTTTTTTTTTTTTTTTTTTTTGCTTTTTGGGTCACACCCAACATTGCACAGGGGTTACTCCTGGCTCATGCACTCAGGAATTACTCCTGGTGGTGCTCGGGGGACCCTATGGAATGCTGGGGATCGAACTCTGGCTGGCCGTGATGCAAGGCAAACGCCCTCCCCACTGGGCTATCGCTTCAGCCCCTGGAATGTTTTTCATTTCCTCTTCCAGTCACTGAATCCATTTAACAAGCCGAGTTTCTGCCACTGGTCAAGGTCTGACTTTCCTGCTTAAAGAATAAATAAATAAATCCAAATAAGAGAAGTCATTCTGCCCAGCCGAGTGTAACGGTCACAAGGAGCTGGACGTCAGTGGGGCCTGGATTCAGGGCATCACGGGGCAGAGTGAGTCAGTCCTAAGGGTGGTAACCAGGAGACCGGGGGGTATTTGGGGCAAGTCGGCCCGCAAAATGAAGCGTTGCTGGAGCAGTGGCTGGTGCTGGCAGGCCGACCTGAGCAGCAGGCCGTCCGGGTTTGACAGAGCCGGCCCGGCAGAGAAGGCTTCTGATGGAAGGGGCAAGGCTGGAGACTAGACAGAATTTCTAGGGCAAACCAGTCCACAGCCGCCTGGGTAGGATTTCCTACACAGCCACTCAGCCCTCTGGCTTATAGTCAAGGAGTCGCCCACAGGGGCACGTGGGGAGGAGCGGGCACCCCAGTTTGAGGCATACTGTGCCCACAGGTTGCTAGACCGTGCACTCTAAATTCCTGTGGGGAGACAGTAACGGGGGAAGGTATTTGCCTTGCACGTATCTGACTTCAGTTAAGTCTCCAGCTCCACATATGTCCCCCAGCACCCCCAAGGGTGACTCCTGAGCACTGTAGGGTGTGCTGCCTGCCCCCCCCATAAGACCTTTTATGTTTCATTTTGTTTTGGGGTCACCCACCCTTCGATGTTCAGGGATTACGCCTGGCACTGTTCGGGGGACTATATGGGATTCCAGGAATCAAACCTGGGTCTGCTGCATGAAAGGCCGCACTGGAGTCCATGTGTCAAGCTCTTTCCACAGACTCTGAGGATCCCTGTCTGATGGGGTTCAGGGGTGCCGGTCCAAGTCTGGCATGCCAGTGGAGAAGACCCCCCGCAGAATTCAGTTTTCCCAGGACTGAGAGATTTCCCAGGAGACAACCCTCTTAAAGTCAAGGACGTCCAGGGGTGAGGATGACACACTACTTGTTAGGAACATTTCAGTTATAGGGGCTGCGTAAAAGAAAACTCAAAACAACTGCAACTTAAACAAGCTTGACGATCGTTTTTCTTTGATGCAAGTTATGGAACAGAAGGTTCAGAATTGGCATGGAGATTCAACAGTGTCCCCAGGGGCACAAATGTCATTACTGTTTAGAGACATGGCTTCCATCCACCTTGGATCTCCTCCTGATCCAAGGTGGCTGCTGGAGGTCCAGCCATCACCACGTAATCCGTTGGCTGGAAGAGGCAAACGACAGAAAGACAGACGCTTTTCACTGAGCCAGCCTTCCCAACACACAACACTTCTGCTATGGTCCTGCTGACCAGACCCAGCAGGACAGTCCCAAAGGAGGCTGAAGAACTTTGGTTTTGACTCTGATGGAAATCACCACTTGTTGCCTCCGAGAAAGGAGAGGTTTCTGAATAGGCGACAAGCAGATTCCAGCACAGCGCCTGCACCCAGGAAACCGGCTTCAGGCCAAAGTCACCGGCAGCTGCGCCTCGAGCCCCAGGCAGAGAGGAGGCTGCAAGCAAACTCAGAAGCGCTAAGCCGGGACCCTTCCCACTTTTCTTTTTTCTTTTTCTTTTTGGGTCACACCCGGCGATGCTCAGGGGTCTCTCCTGGCTCTGCATTCCAGAATTACCCCTGACTGTGCTCAGGAGACCATATGGGATGCTGGGAATTGAACCCGGGTTGGCTGCGTGCAAGGCAAATGCCCTCCCCACTGTGCTATCACTGCAGCCCCCCCCTTCCCACTTTTCTAGCCCACGGGGCATAACAAAGCTGCCCCAGCAATTTCCCTAGAATGCAGCTCAGTCCTGCTGGGTTCAGAGGTGACCCAGTGACAGTGACAGTGCCAGGTAGCACACCCGCATCCTGGCGAGCTTGTGCCCAGGCTCACCACGCCCCCCGCCCCCTGCAGCTGCCCTCACAAACACTTGAAGGGGGGAGCATGGAAAGCCCATGAGTGAGCTTAAGGTCACTGTCAATAGAACTCAAGACCGGAGGCGCTCGGGAAGACCCTCTAGGGCGAACGCTCTCTGACAGGCTGGAGGTGTGTCAGGCTGACCACAGCCCCAGAGAAAACTGAGGCTCAGCCACACATCAGGAAGAGGGCGGGCGCACGGGCGCTGGAGGAAGTTCTGTGGGAGCGAGGGGATGAGGCTCGAGGCTCAGCTCCTCAGCGCAAATTCCCAGCTTGGCCACTTTTGGAAGCCCTCCCTGCTAGGACCCCCACGGTGTCCAATTCCCGCATTCCATGTGGAAACCGTCAGAGCCTTGAATGGGGCGGGGGGGGGGGGATGGAAGAGTCCCCTGGGGAGCTGACGCAGGTGCGCCTCTGCGTCCCCGACTCCTGCCCTGGACCCGGAGGGAAGTCCCTCGATGGTGGCTTAACCCTGAATAGGCCAGAGGGCAGACAAAGCTAGGAAATGGCCTTGGAATATTACACAGCACGGAACTGGGGGGAGTTGACGTGAGTGGAGCCATTTTGAGACGGAGTCGGGCAACGATTCCAGAGGAAATAGTTGATCCCCGTACAAACTGAGCCCTGTGCAAACTGGACCGAGCCATCAGCACCCCCAAAGCCGTTAAGCATCACTCCGGGATCCCGTTTATACCAAGTACCAAGGATTCCGTTTACACCAAGTACAGAGATGCTGACATCACAGAACTGGACATGATTCTCCTGTTTGAAAGAATTGATGTAGGTGGACGTCTACCTCCTTGTAGGTTCCGGCCCCTCCACCTGGCTATTACTTCAGCCTTCCCTTTTTGCTCTCCAGAAAAAACTCTTTCCCTCTTCCTGAGAACGGTTTTTGGGAGTCTGCCTGCATCAATGGTCCCAGAGGCAATTCTCTGATCCCAAAGAAACACACTTTTTGCCTCTCCATCGCCTCCTGATTTGTAGGTGAGGAAAGTGGGATCAGGCTGGATGAGGTGAAGTTTGGACAGGAAGGACGGGTCAGAGTCTGAGAAGACGAACTGCAAGGTGAGGCCGGAAGGAGGAAGTCGGGTGCTGAGAAAAGTGACTCTGAGGTCACCCAAGGCGGCTCCCATGGCGTGCAACGGAGCTGTCCCCGGGCCCCAGGCTCTGGCTCAGTTCCCACTGGGCAGGCCCCGTTCTGAAAAGCCAGCCCTGCCCTCCCCCGGCAATTTCCTGACCCACCCCCAAAACTCACCATCATCATCACAGCTGCTCAGACCTTCCTCCGCTCCCCTCAGTCCTTCTGCCTCACCGCCCAGCCCACTGAAAGCATACCCAGGCACTGCAGAAATGAAAGTTCTTGAGCAGGACCTGGTGGCTACTGGGGGTTAAGACTGGGGAGGGCTAAAAGCAGAGAAAGAGTCTGGGGAATAATGTCTGGGAGGGTGGGAAAGGGGGGGTATACTGGGCATATTGGTGGGGAATGTGCACTGGTGGAGGGATGGGTGTTTGATCATTGTGCGATTGTAACCCAAACATGAAAGCTCAATAAAATTAAAAAAAAAATTTTTTTAAGACTGGGGAGAGCTGGTAGAGAATCAAAACCACCAGCAGGAAATACAGGAAGGCCCCAAGCAGTGACTGCAGAGGAGAGTCTAGGGAAGAAATATCAGCCAGGTGGTCAGACCACATGCACTGGGAGAGAGATCTACTATTCATCCATCTGGGGTTCTGGAATCATCGGAACATTTTTTGGTGAGCGTCTAGACCCAGGAAGCCTTGGGCATTACTTTCCTTGGCTGGATTAAGCTACGTATTTTCAACCTCGGGAAACTGTGTTTCTGCCAGAGGAGATTATTTGGACACCAGATTGAAGCCTGAAAGATCACTCCCAAAATTGTAACGTGGCCTATCCACTGTGAGACCCAGCTGGTCAGTTTGTCGCCCACCCACCTCGGCTTCTCCTCCATCTGGTCACTCGCGCATCCAGGACCATCCGTCAGCACGACTATCATAACAGAAAGCCACCAGTGGGGTGGCACCAACAACAGAAATGCAGCTCCCCGTGGTTCTGGAGGCAGGACGTCTGCACCCAGGCTCCAGCAGAGGTGGTTTCCGGGGAAGGCCTCTCCCCTGACCTGCAGGTGGCCACCGAAATGTCATGGCCCCAGTAGCCATCCAGTGTGCCTGCAGAGAGACGAAAAGGGAACTTTGGGGTCTCCTCTTTTTCCACCCTTATGAGCTCCTGTCTCTTTACTTCCCTCCTCAGAGAGCTTATCTCCAAATACCAGCCCATTGCGAATGATGGCTTCAATATATGGCTTTGGGGAAGGCACTCCCCAGCGTGCCCCTAACACCCAGTAAGAAAACAGGGCCTGGGCCGGAGCAATAGTACAGTAGGGAGGGTGTTTGCCTTCCACACGACCAACCCCGGTTCAATCTCCGGCATCCCATATGGTCCCCCAAGAACCACCAGGAGTAATTCATAAGTGCAGAGCTAGGAGTAATCCCTGAGAATCCCTGAGAAGAAGAAGAAGAAGAAGAAGAAGAAGAAGAAGAAGAAGAAGAAGAAGAAGAAGAAGAAGAAGAAGAAGAAGAAGAAGAAGAAGAAGAAGAAGAAGAAGAAGAAGAAGAAGAAGAAGAAGAAGAAGAAGAAGAAGAAGAAGAAGAAGAAGAAGAAGAAGAAGAAGAAGAAGAAGAAGAAGAAGAAGAAGAAGAAGAAGAAGAAGAAGAAGAAGAAGAAGAAGAAGAAGAAGAAGAAGAAGAAGAAGAAGAAGAAGAAGAAGAAGAAGAAGAAGAAGAAGAAGAAGAAGAAGAAGAAGAAGAAGAAGAAGAAGAAGAAGAAAAAGAAGAAGAAGAAGAAGGAAGAAGAAGAAGAAGAGAGAAAGGAAGGAAGGAAGGAAGGAAGGAAGGAAGGAAGGAAGGAAGGAAGGAAGGAAGGAAGGAAGGAAGGAAGGAAGGAAGGAAGGAAGGAAGGAAGGAAGGAAGGAGTCTAGGTCCTTCCCCAGCAAGACTCGGGAATGGAACCTGTGGTTAGTGGATTGGACCCTAAAGGCCAGAAGTGAAGCCCCCTGCAGGTCAGCAGCTCCTGCTTCCATAAGGACTGAAGTAGGACCAGCCCCGGGACAGGACAGGCACCCCCAGGCTCGAGGGTCTCTGCCAGTATCTGGCTGCCTTTGGACAAGGGGAGTCTTGCCACAACCCGTTTTTCTCCTGTATAAGAGATGTGAACCCAGTGATAAAGGGACATACAAGTCAACATTCAAAGACTTTTGCCCAAAATAAAGATGCAAATGGCCAATCAGGACATAAAACATTGCTCAGGAAAAAACTATCATACAACGCTTTGGACTTTGCTTTTTTTTTCTTTTTGGGTCACATGATGCACAGGAGTTACTCCTGGCTCATGCACTCATAAATTACTCCTGGCAGTGCTCAGGGGACCATATGGGATGCTGGGGATCGAACCGGGTTGGCCACGTGCAAGGCAAACTCCCTACCCGCTGTGCTATCGCTCCAGCCCCAACCTTTTGGACTTGACTCCAGAAATGGGGCCCACAAATGTGGGGGTGCAAGGAGGAAGAGGAAGACAAGAAGAAATGCTAAGACACTGGTGAAATGATAATAACGGTTGGAAATGATCACTCTGGACAAGAACTGAGTGCTGAAAGTAGGTAATGAGATATGCATGATAACCTTTCAGTATCTGTATTGCAAACCATAATGCAGAGGGGGGGGGCTGGAGTGACAGCACAGCAGGTAGGGCGTTTGCCTTGCACGCAGCTGACCTGGGTTCGATTCCCAGCATCCCATATGGCCCCCTGAGTACCACCAGGAGTAATTCCTGAGTGCAGAGCCAGGAGTAACCCCTGTGCATCACCGGGTGTGACACAAGAAGAAAAAGAGAGAGAGAGAGAAAGAAAGAGGAGAAAAGTGTCTGCCATAGTGCCATAGAGGCAGGAGGGCGGAGTGGGAGGGAAACTGAGGACACGGGTATCGGTGGTGGAAAGTGTGCTCTCGGGAAGGGAACGGGTGTTGGAACATTGACTGAAACCCAATCAAAAGCAACTCTGTAACTGTGTTTCTCACTGTGATTCCATTGAAAATTAATTAACAAAAAATAAAATAAAATTAAAATTAAAAAAAAAAAGAACATGCAATTCAAAACTAAAATAAAACAGTGGTGGAGGGCCTCGGGCGCTCGGGGGTGGTGGAGGGGCCGTAACCTTGTCCACCATAACCTCAAGCACCAGGAAGAGAAGAAACGGCTGCACACACGGTGATGTCGGTGAGTCCTCCCACGCAGTGCTCCGAGACTGTTCGAGCAGGCAGGCGCGGGTTCCGTTTATCTGAGCTCCCGAGGGTGCTGACAGCATCGAGGTGGACGCTGGACCGGCTGAGGCCCAGGGCTGCAGGGAGGTGAGGAGGGAGCCGGGACGGCTTAACAAGGACAGTGTGGGAGATGGAACTGCCCCAGCCCAGCGCTGAAGAGGGGTCACGTGACCGACCGACCATCTCCAGGGTCCGGGAACTGTCCCACTCGGCTTGCTGGGGCCTGGGAAGGGACTGCCCCTTCCCTTCCTCAGAGGGCAGTGCAGGTCCTTCCTCCTCCCGCCCTGCTCTTCCCAGCCGTGCTCGGATCACACGGGGTTGTGGCTGCTCTTTCTCCCAGCGTGGGAGACGCCCCACGTCCTGGGCGAATCTCGCATTTGCAGGCAAGTGTTTTGCTCTCCTGCTCGTGGGAGGCGCTTTGCAAAGTCCATCTCTGTGGGCTTCTGACTGAGTTCTGCCGAGGATGTGTTCAGAGCCTGGGTGGGACCGCCGGTACTCAGATTCAGGCAGACCCCGCTCCGAGCCCATCTGTTCCGTAGTGGAGTCACGAGGAGTGCTCAGGCTGCAAAGTAGTAGGAGGAGTTGGGGGGTTTAAGAAAAATAAAGGGACTGGAGCGATAGTACCGCAGGTAGGGTGTTGGCCTGGCACGCAGCCGACCTGGGTTCGACCGCCAGCTCCCGTAGAGCCCTCTAGCACCACCAGGAGTCATTCCTAAGTGCAGAGCCAGGAGCAACCCCTGAGTATCATCAGGTGTGACCCAAAAAGCCTGAAAAAAATTTTTCGGGCTTTTTGAGTCACACCCGCCGATGCTCAGGGCTGACTTCTGGCTCTACACTGAATATCCACTCCTGGTGGTGCTCAGGGGAACCTATGGGATGCTGGGGATTGAACCCGGGTCGGCCGCGTGCAAGGCAAATGCCCTACCCGCTGTACTATCACTCCAGCCCCCAGAAAAAAATTTTAAAAAATTAAAAAGAAAATAAACAAAGAGAAAATCCAGGCGCCCTGGAGCTGTGAGTCAGAGCTCCACACGCTCAGGAAACATCACTCTTCTCCCCTCAGCCATGCGCCTTCTCATTTCAGACGCCGGCCCTTCCCCTGTCTTGTGCGGCTGTCAGCTGAAATATCAGACCCAGGGCTCAGGAGCACGGGGAGGGATTGGGGGTGTCTTGGAGCTACTCCAGGGAATGGTTGGAAACTTGCGGGCCCGCGTCTGCTGCCATGATAACCTGTCATGCATTTTGCATCCGTCAGAATATTTCCGAGTGTGGATCTGGGACTGAGCTCGGGGGTTCCTAGCCAGGCCCCCAAGCTGGGCACACAGAGCTGAGTGTGGACGCTTCCCCCTTCTGTCTGCTGTGTCCAGGCGGTCAGAGGCCAGCCCCGCTCTGCCTCCAGGACCTGCAGGGACGACAGACCCCGCCCGGCCACACGTACCATCTTCATTGAAGAAACTGGAAAGAAACACTCAGGACTTATTCTCCACATGAACACCCGGGTACGGATTTCACTCGTTTATTTAGTTTATGGTTGGTTTGGGGCTTCCACACCAGGCAGCGCCCAGGGAGTCCTCTTGGATTGGTGCCTGGGTCTCACTCCCCACAGTGCTCAGGGGAGTATGCGATATCAGGGATCAAACCCGGGCTCCAGCGAGCAAAGCGTGTGCTCCTGCACTTGGAGCTGTCTCCCTGACGCGACACCCATATATTTTTTTCTTTTCTTTTTCTTTTCTTTCTAAATGAATCACCGTGAGGTATAGTTACAGATTTATAAACTTTCGTGCTTACTTTTCAGTCATACAATGCTCGAGTACCCATCCCTCCACCAGTGCCCATTTTTCCACCACCAATGGTCCCAGCATCCCTCCCATGACCCCCACCCTGTCCTCCCCCCACCCCACCCCACCTCTGTGGCAGGGCATTCCCTCTTGCTCGCTCTCTCCTTTTGGGTGTTGTGGTTTGCAATAGAGGTATTGAGTGGCCATCGTGTTCAGTCTATAGCCTACTTTCAGCCCGCATCTCCCATCCCGAGCGGACCCTCCTAGCACCCTTTACTTGGTGGTCCCTTCTCTATCCAGAGCTGCCTTTTCCCCCAGCACGTGAGGCCGGCTTCCAAGCCATGGAGCAATCTTCCTGGCACTCATCTCTACTCTTCTTGCCGATATCCGTATCTTAACCTCCGAGATGATTGCATTACTCTTTTAATGACCATGGACTTATTATTAATCCTAAGAGACAAAGACGATTACAATGACATGCTGATGATTAATTTTTCTCATTCGGGATCCCGCTCCTGTCCCTCACACCCCCCTCCGGTAGCTATTTTTGTCTTTCTAATAACGCAGTAAGAACAGGGGGTGCTGTACACAGTCCTGCAAGGCTCAGAGCGGGCGCAGAAGCACAGCTGATTCCATGTCGCTGCTAAAGATGGGAGGCCCTGGTCTCGCCACTGAGAGGTGCCTCAGAGTAAGATCCCGTGTCACCCCATTGGGTAAGTCTTGCATTTCTTCTGTGCTTGTCACAATGTTTCCATGCGTAGATCATTTTTTTTCTCCTAACCACTTGGTAGAACCAAAAGAACTCTCACGTTTTTTTAAGAGGACAATACTGAGGCCAGGAGAAATCAAGTGACCTGGTCAGCTGAGTGGACAGTGACGTGGCCCCTAAGAACTGCCTTAGACTCCTGTGTCACTCAGCGTGGGTCTATGTTCTGAGAAACATGTTCTCACAGGTTCAACCTTTAACAACATGTTAGTGATCTCTTATGGAAGGGCTTAATGACCCCTGGTGAAATACAACAACCTTCACACTCTCCTCTAAGGAAACTTTTTTTTTTTTTTGCTTTTTGGGTCACACCCGGCAATGCACAGGGGTTACTCCTGGCTCTGCACTCAGGAATCATCCCTGGCGGTGCTCAGGGGACCATATGGGATGCTGGGAATCGAACCCAGGTCGGCCACATGCCTACCTGCTGTGCTATCTCTCCAGCCCCCTCTAAGGAAACTTTTTTGGAGCATTTTCAGGAGTTTTTCATAACAAACAATACAAAATAAATTATTTCTGTTCTGCCTTGGCACAGGGGTTCGGGTTCAGGATGGAAACATCTGAAATATGGTGGTGGGAAGGTGTAATGGTGGTGGGATTGGTGTTCGAATATTAAATATAATCAAATATTGTGAACTACTTTAAAAAATAAAAAAATAGAAAAAAAATAGAGAAATGTGTCCTTGTGATTCTGCCTTTGTGCAAACATCATAGGTTCTAATAACACAAACCTAGAGGTTGTCACCTCCTACGCACTGTGGTGTGACCTATCAGAGTCATCATCGTGTATGGTATTTGGGGTGGGCCAACATGCACCACTGGGAGGGGCGGTGCTGGAGCACTAGCACAGTGGGTAGGCGTTTGCCTTGTACATGGCTGACCTGGGTTCGATTCCCAGCATCCCATATGGTCCCCCGAGCACCACCAGGAGTAATTCCTGAGTGTAGAACCAGGAGTAACCCCTGAGCATCGCCAGGTGTGACCCAAAATTAAAAAAAAAAAAAAGCATCACTAGGGACCGGAGCAATAGTATAGCGGGTAGGGCATTTGCCTTGCACACAGCCAACCCAGGAGTAATTCCCAAGTTCGGAGCCAGGAGTAACCCCTGAGTATAGGCAGGTGTGACCCAAAAAGGAAAAAGAAAAGCATCACCGTACTTCTCTGGTTTAATTATTACTGACTTTGGGGTGGTGAGTATGTGTGTGGGGGGTGGTGTTAGGGATAAATTCAGAGCCTCACATATAAATTAAGTCTTTTACTCCTGAAATACATTTTTTTTTTTGCTTTTTGGGTCACACCCGGCGATGCACAGGGGTTACTCCTGGCTCTGCACCCAAGCTTGGTGCTCAGGGGGTGCTCAGGGGACCATATGGGATGCTGGGAATTGAACCCGGGTCGGCCGCGTGCAAGGCAAACGCCCTCCCCGCTGTGCTATCTCCCCAGCCTCGGAGCTATATTTCTTTTTTTTTTTTGCTTTTTGGGTCACACCTGTCAATGCACAGGGGTCACTCCTGGCTCATGTACTCAGGAATCACCCCTGGCAGTGCTCAGGGGACCATATGGGATGCTGGGATTTGAACCCGGGTCGGCCGCGTGCAAGGCAAATGCCCTACCCGCTGTGCTATCACTCCAGCCCCCGGAGCTATATTTCTAGCCATATTAATTTCATTTATGAAATTAAAGTATACAGGGCCAGGGAGATGGCTCAAAGAGCTGAGGGCTCCCTTGGCATGTGGGGGGCCCAGGGTTCATCCACATGATTCCCTGAGGACCACCAGGAGCATCTCCAAGCACTGAGTTTGAGTAGCCCCAGAGAACCACCTGGTGTGACCCAAAGCATCGCCCCAAATAAGCAGTGTAGCAGCGCCCTCCCTGTCCTTAGCGTGGTCCCCTCATAGACAAGCAGTACTGGAGGTCAGGCCCGAGGCCCCAGCAGGCAAAGACTGGGTTCAACCATCTGAGCTGCTTCCCTAGCTTGACAAGGGACTCTTGATGAAAATTAGAGCAAAGATTCGAAAGAAAAATTGAAAAGAAAGTTTCAATCAAAAAAAAGTTGGGGACTTTCGGGGCTGGAGCGATAGCACAGCGGGTAGGGCATTTGCCTTGCACGCGGTTGACCCGGGTTCGATTCCCAGCATCCCATATGGTCCCCTGAGCACCGCCAGGAGTGATTCCTGAGTGCGTGAGCCAGGAGTAACCCCTGTGCATCGCCAGGTGTGACCCAAAAAGCAAAAAAAAAAAAAAAAGTTGGGGACTTCCTTTTCTGTAAGCTGTACACTGTAGCCCTCTTGGCTGATTTACTCGGGAGCTCTCTGCAAAATAGCCAGTGTATCTTGCAACCAAGAAAGCCAGTGAGTGTAAACCAGTGGGTCCACGCCTTTTATTTTATCTGGTGGGGGGCCCTTGCGCAGTGCTCAGGAGCCCTGGCGATGACTCCTGGAGAAACCCAGCCCATCCGGGCCGCCCAGAGATCAGCTCTCCAACGGGGATGCGGTGCTCAGAGGCGGCGCTGCCCAGGCCCAGAGGGGGTGGGGTGCGGTGGGCACTCAGGGGTGTGGGGGGCGGGAGCATATGGTGCCGGAGGAGTGAGGGACATATGGTGCCAGGGATTAAACTGGGGCCTCTGCAGAAGCACGTGCTCCGGCCCTTTGAGCCATCTCCCAGCTTCTGCCAAAACACTTTTATAAAATCTTATTTTAGTAACCATGATTTCAGTATGTTCACGAGAGGGCTTCATGCCTGCACAGTTCCGACTCCAGGGGCGAGAGAGAGAGTACGGCGGGCGGGGCTCTGGCCTTGGGCACGGCCAGCCCGGCTCAAACCTCGGCATTCCACATGGTCCCCTGAGCACCGCCAGGAATGATTTCCCAAGTGCAGAGCCAGGAGTAAGCCCTGAGCCTCACGGAGTGTGGCCCAAAACCAAAATAAAGTTTCCACCCCGCACCCTCCCCTCCACCAGAATGTCCACTTCTGCCCACCAATGTCTCAGGGTCCTACCTGAAGCCCAACCCCGACCCTTACACACCTCCCGCACCTCAGCCGTCTCGCCACTGTGGAAAGCCCAGTTCTAGGGATGAGTTCTCAGACGCTGGTGCCTTTAGCCATTGGTCATTGCCTTGGGATGCTTCTTTCTGTCCCACTTTCGAGAGTGGTCCTTCTGTCTGTCCCTCTCCTGGCTGGCTTCCCTCGGCACGATGCTCTCCGCATCCACCCGAGTCGTAGCAAAGGGCAGGATTTCATCTTTCCTAACGGCCAAGTTGTATTCCACTGAGTCGGTGGACCACAGTTTCTTTTTCCCGTTGCCTGTCCTGGGACACTCCAGTTGCTGCCAGATTTTGGCCACGGCGGGCAGAGCCGCAATGAACATAGGGGCACACACGTCTTTTCAGGAAAGAGCTCTCGGGCGAAGTATGTTTTGATTTGCTTCCGTTTGATCACAGCGGCTCTGGGCAAGTACAAAAATATTTGCCATGTTTAGCAACTAAAGCGTCTGTTTCACGGGGCTGGAACGATAGCACAGTGGGTAGGGCGTTTGCCTTGCATGCGGCTGACCTGGGTTCGATGCCGGGCATCCCACATGGTCCCCTGAGCACCGCCAAGAGTAATTCCTGAGTGCAGAGCCAGGAGCAACCCCTGTGCATCACCAGGTGTGACCCCCCCCAAAAAAAACTAGAAAATAAATAAATAAAGCTTCTGTTTCAGAAACAGATAAGTCACCTGGGGTCAGTGGATTGGCCATTACGTGTGTACTGAGATCTCAAAAACAATTTTTGCTTCAATTTTGACATTTTAGCTAACCTGACACCAGGGTTTACATGAATTTAGATCTTTATTTAAAAATTTTTTTTGTTTTAATAGTGAATCATGATGGAGATGTTACTGGTGCCTGCTTGAGCAAATTGATGAGCAATGGGATGACAGTGACAGTGAATCACTGTGAGGTACAGTTACATACTTATAAACTTTTGTGTTTGTATTTCAGTCATACAATGCTCGAGTACCCATCCCTCCACCAGTGCCCATTCTCCACCACCGATGATCCCAGTATCCCTCCCACCCACCCCCACCCTATCTCCCACCCCACCCCCCACCTCTGTGGCAGGGCGTTCCCTCTTGTTCTCTCTCTCTCCATTTGGGTGTTGTGGTTTGCAACAGAGGCATTGAGTGGCTATTGTGTTTCTATCTATAGTCTACATTCAGCACGCATCTCCCAGTCCGAGCAGGTCCTCTAAACACCCTTTACTTGGTGTTCCCTTCTCTATCTGAAGCTGCCTTTTCCCCCAGCATGTGAGGTTTGGCTTCCAAGCCATGGGGCAAACCTCCCGGTCCTTATTTCTACTATTCTTGGGTGTTAGTCTCCTATTCTGTTACTTTGTATTCCACAGATGAGTGCAATCTTTCCCTCTCTTTTCTGACTCATTTCACTTAGCATGATACTTTCCCTGTTGATCCACTTATATGCAAAGTTCATGACTCCATCTTTTCTAACAGCTGCATAGTATTCCATTGTGTAGATGTACCAAAGTTTCTTTAACCAGTCATCTGTTCTCGGGCACTCAGATGTTTTCCAGATTTTCCTCTTTTTTTAACCTTTGGCAGAATGTGCTTCCTGAAGCTTTATTTTGATGCTGTAAATTGGATGGAAAAAGATGAAATTCTCGTTGTAGTGAACTGATATTCTCAAGCCATGGGGGGCATCATGTGAAACTGGCATCCCCTGAACTGTTCACAAAGGTACTTTGCCAGCAAAGCCCACATTTTACCATTGGGCATTTCTCTTTGCTCATGTACCTGGAGACTTGAAATAAAAATGGACCATAAGTTTCTTTTTACCAGAGTTGGAGAGATCCCTGCGATCACATATACACACCAAACCACGTCTACCATTGTTGCCATTTTTCATGTGGTTCCAGGATCCAACCCAGGGTTTCATACATGTGCCACATGCTTTATCACAAAGCCACATATCTGGACTCCGTTTTTAAAAATACTGTAGGGTTGGGCTGGGGCAACAGTACAGCGGGTAGGGCGTTTGCTTGCACGTGGCCGACCCGGGTTCGATTCCCAGTATCCCATATTGTCCCCCTGAGCACCGCCAGGAGTAATTCCTGAGTGCAGAGCCAGGAGTAATTCCTGAGTGCAGAGCCAGGAGTAACCCCTGTGCATCACCAGATGTGACCCAAAAAAGAAAAAAAAAGACTTTAGGGGGCTGGAGCGATAGCACAGTGTGGAGGGTGTTTGCTTTGCATGCGGCCGACCCAGGTTTAATCCCCAGCATCCCATATGGTCCCCCAAGCACCGCCAGGAGTAATTCCTGAGTGCAGGGGGGAAGTAACCCCTGAGCATTGCTGGGTGTGACCCTGAGTGTGACCCAAACAGCAAAAAATAAAATAAAATAAAAATACTTATTTAAACACCATGGTTTACAAGTTGTTCCTATCAGCTGTCAGAGGCCCTTGATGTTCCGACACCAATCCACCAACTGGGTGAGCTTCCTTACGTGGGGAGGCTGCACAGAAACGCCCAGAGCTCTCGGCCCAACACCCAGAGCACCTGGGGCTTATTCAGTTGGTGTCTCCCATGCAGATACTTCAGTGGGGCCACAGAGTTTCGGCTGTTGGTCTGGCAGCAGCAATTGGTTATGTGTCCCATCCCAAAGGGCCATGAGAAGGGCCCCCATTGTGGTTTCGGTTTATACCAAAGTGGTGTGGACGTTTGACATGTGTTCTTTGTATTTGATGCTATACCCTGACCAGGGGCTGGAGCGATAGCACAGTGGGGTAGGGTGTTTGCCTGCAACGTGGCCGACCTAGGTTCGATTCCTCCGTCTCTCTCGGAGAGCCCAGCAAGGTACCGAGAGTATCCCGCCTGCACGGCAGAGCCTGGCAAGCTCCTCGTGGCGTATTCGATGTGCCAAAAAATAGTAACAACAAGTCTCACCATGGAGACGTTACTGGTGCCCGCTCGTGAGCAAGTCGATGAACAACAGGACGACAGTGCGACAGTGCTACCCTGACCAGAGCCCAGGGTTGCCCCAGATGAGCAAGATTCATTTTAAAGAACAAGCATTTGGGTCTGGAGCGATAGCACAGCGGGTAGGGCGTTTGCCTTGCAAACTCAGGTGGTTCCTGAGTGCACAGCCAGGAGTAACCCTGAGCATTGTCAGGGTGTGACCCAAAAAGCAAAAAAAAATTAAAAAAAAAAAAGAACAAGCATTTGCCGGGAACAGAAAGTCAGGGCCGGGGTCAGAACCTGGTCTTTGATGTGAGGGTCTCCTGCCTTCCGGGCAGGGCGGACTGTAGCCCCTCGTGCATGCTGGGGCCCCCATCCACCCTGTGCTTAGGTGCCTGTTCCCCATCTTTCATGAGAAGCAGAAACTCGGACACTTGAGCTGCCACTGACTCTACACGCACGTGTGTTCAAGCCCGGTTGTGGCTTGAAGTGGCTACTGGCAAATGCAAAAGCAGGGAATGGGTCACTTTCGCCACAGGGACAAGTGACAACACCTTGGCGGCAAGAATGTTCCGGGTTCTCTCTCTGAACCCCAAGATCGCGCTGCTTAGACCGCCTCCCCCCCCCCCCTTGCCTCATGATGCCCTTCCACGATGCCATCAACCAGAACATTATCGGGACAAACCATGTACTCAGCGGGCTGGCGACATGAGGCCTCCAGGTCAGCGGCAGCCAGTTCTCCCTCCTTCCCCAGACAAGACTGGCTGTGAGGGGCGTCTCCAGAGCCCCTCGGGTCATGGTCTAAGCCCCCAGGCCCCCCCGTACTGCCCATGAGCTCTGAGTATTGCCGGGGCGCAGCTCACAAACCAAACAAAAAACTTCCCCAAATAATAATAAGTTTCAAGCGGGAAGTGAGCACCCATACATGATGGCCCCCCAACAAAATACAGGGGGCGGGGGACACTGGTCGGCGCCAGAGCCCCTCACCAGGACACTCTGATCCCCCAACTGTAAAGTGGCAGCAAGAGTCCGAGTGACACGATTCAACTGTCTTAGCTTCAGCAGCAGTTAAACTTGAGTTTCAGCTGATGAACTTTAGTAAAAGCACGTCCCGGTGTGACGGACGCCGGGCTTCTCCGTGGCCAAGCTGGCGAGCTCACCGGTGTAACAGGCAGATCCTGGCAGCCCCAGAGGGTTACGGTCCAGAACATTCTTTGTGTTGGGGGCCACCCCGGCAGTGTGCAGGGATTCCTCCTGGCGGGGCTCAGGGACTACATGTGGGGCTGGGAACGGACCGGGGCCGGCTGGACGCAAGGCAAGCACCAGACCCGCTGCTCGAGAATCCATCCTGACTGGTTCCCTGGGCATGAAGGGCAGACGGTGTGCCAGGACGACCCAGAGTGCCACCCCACCACGCCCCCGCTTGCGGTGAAGGCACCGAGTTCCTGGAACCCTCTGATGATTTACATCTGGGCTCCGCCCAGCACTCGCTGACTCTCTCTTCTGGGCGTTTCCCTCACAGGGGTCAGGCCACGGGCACCTGAGAAACACTCAGACTGGGGCCGGACTGATAGGGCAGCGAGTAGGGCGTTTGCCTTTCACATGTTTGCCTTGCAAGAGCCGGAGCATCCCTGAGCATCGCTGGGTGTGACCCCAAAAGCAAAAAAAAGAAAGATAGAGAGGAAGAAAGAAAGAGAGAAAGGAAGAAAGAAAGAAAGAAGAAAGAAAGAAAGAAAGAAAGAAAGAAAGAAAGAAAGAAAGAAAGAAAGGAAGGAAGGAAGGAAGGAAGGAAGGAAGGGAAGGAAGGAAGAAAGAAAGAAAGAAAGAAAGAAAGAAAGAAAGAAAGAAAGAAAGAAAGAAAGAAAGAAAGAAAGAAAGAAAGAAAGAAGGAAAGAAAGAAAGAGAAGAAGGAAGAAGGAATGAAGAAAGAAAGAAAGAAAGAAAGAAAGAAGAAAGAAAGAAAAGAAAGAAAGAAGAAAGAAAGAAAGAAGAAAGAAAGAAGAAGAAAGAAAGAAGAAGGAAGAAAGAAAGAAAGAAAGAAAGAAAGAAAAGAAAGAAAGAAAGAAAGAAGGACAGAAGGAAGGAAGGAAGGAAAGAAAGAAAGAAAGAAAGAAAGAAAGAAAGGAAAGAGAAAGAAAGAAGAAAGAAAGAAAGAAAGAAAGAAAGAGAAAGAAAGAAAGAAAGAGATAAAGAAAGAGAAAGAAAGAAAGAAAGAAAGAAGGAAGGAAGGAAGAGAGAAAGAAAGAAAGAAAGAAAGAAAGAAAGAAAGAAAAGAAGAAAGAAAGAAAGAAAGAAAGAAAGAAAGAAAGAAAGAAAGAAAGAAAGAAAGAAAGAAAGAAAGAAGAGAGAGAAGAGAGAGAGGGAGGAGGGGAGGAAGGAAGGAAGGAAGGAGGGAGGGAGGGAAGGAAGGAGGGAAAGAAGGAAGGAAGGAAGGAAGGAAGGAAGGAAGGAGAAGGAAGGAAGGAAGGAAGGAAGGAAGGAAGGAAGAAGGAAGGGAAGGAAGGAAGGAAGGAAGGAAGGAAGGAAGGAAGGAAGGAAGGAAGGCTCGGACCCCAAGTGGGTAGCCTGTCGGGAGCCCGTGAAAGACACCTTGCTGGCACTACCGGACTCATTACCGGCATCAGCCCCACGTGGCCGGGCCCCCGGTTCCATGGGCCTCGCTCAGAAGCAGCAAAACCACATCTGCAGCTCCGGGGTTCTCGAGGCTGCTCGCCCCTGCTTGTTCGGGTTTTCAGCATCCGTCCGTCCCAGTTTCTGAAGTTCGGGCCCCAACTCGGGATTCCACAAGCTTGACCTGGGCCGAGGAGACAGTGCAGGGGTCGTGGATCCTGGTTCTGCCCAAGAACAGAGCCGAGAGCAGCCCCTGAGCACTCCCAGGTGCCGCCACCAAGCAAACAAGAACGGGGAAAGGGAGGGCGTTTGCCTTGCACTCGGCCGACCCGGGTTCGATTCCCAGCATCCCATATGGTCCCCCAAGCACTGCTAGGAGTAACTCCTGAGTGCAGAGCCAGGAGTAACCCCTGTGCATCGCCGGGCGTGACCCAGAAAGGAAAAATTAAAAAAAAAAAAATAAAAAAGAAAGGGGGGGAAAATGCCTGCCAGAAGTTCGAAAGTTCGAGCCCCAGGCTGCAGGGCAGTCAGAACACTCGGCTTCACAGCCCCGGGGGAGCCTGGCTCCCACGCCCTCCATGCCGCGTGGTCTGTCCCCGTGCCCCACCCTGTCCTGGCACTGCCACCCTCACTCTGGCCTCCGTCTCCTGCTCCTATGTCTGGCTTCATCCAACAGCACGCTCACTCCGTCCCACTGGAGCTGACCCAGCCCGACACCCTCTCCTTCTGGAAACATCCCTCCCCTCTCCCCTGCCCCCATTTTCAAGGGACGGGCGTGCTCAGATGGGGCTCCACGGGCAGGAGCAAGAAATGGGCCCACGAGTAGTCACCTACGTGGCCTGTCACGGAAGGGAAAGAGGGGGGCATGACTGGCTCTTGGGCGGGGGGTTGCAGCAGGATGCTTGGCAGAGGACAGCACCTGGGGGATTCTCAGGGGTGGCTGCTGGGAGGCCATCGGGGAGACCCTAGCTCTGTCCGGGGCCGGGAGGGAAGAGCAGGGGTGGGGCTAGAGCACGTTCCAGAAAAAAAAATCCTTGAGTCAGCAACAGCCAAGGCGCCCGCAGGGCACAGTGTGTGCACTGAGCAGGACGCCAGGTGACAAGAGGGCACAGGAAGGGCACGTGGTGGTAGCAAGGGATCCAGCTGGCGGGCACGGGGCCAACGCCGCAGGTGGACATCGGTCTGTGGGCAAGTGACAAGGAGACAACTGCCTTCGTTTCCTTTACTTGTAGGATTGTTGAGGTAACATGTTGACAACCGTTCTTAGTGTTTCTGCTTTTTTTTTTCTTTTTGGGTCACACCTGGCAATGCACAGGGGTTACCTCCTGGCTTTGCACTCAGGAATTACTCCTGGCGATGCTCAGGGGACCATATGGGATGTTGGGAATCGAACCCGGGGTCGGCCATGTGCAAGGCAAACGCCCTCCCCGCTGTACTATCGCTCCAGCCCCGTTTCTGCTTTTGATGGGAAAAGTTACCGCCCCTCCCCCATCACCCAGGGGCCAGGTTCCTCACTGTCTTGGGTCACTTCCGGTCTGCACCACCCCCACCCCCCACCCCCGCCTGGCCCTAACTGGTCACCTTCATTCATTGGTCAGAGTCTGAGTTTGTTTTCACTGGCCGTTGGTCACCCGCTGGCTTTGGGCTCTGCAGACCACCCATGAATGACCTCATCCTGTCTTCGTCTTTCTCCCTCTGACCCATTTTGCTAAACGTGGCCCCTGCAGCCCCACCCAAGTTGGGACCAGACGCCCCGGTTCATTTTCTAGGGGCGTAGTATTGCCTGTTGTCCGAGTAAGACCACAAGGTCTTTATCACTCACCTAGCCATTGCGCTCCTGGGTTTTTTCCAGATTTCGGCCATTGCAGCTGGTACCCCACGAGACAAGAAACGACGCCAGCAGTGGAGGGGGGGGGCACTCAGAGGGCGTGTCTTTCCACCGCGACTTTCCTCCGGGGTTTGTGGGGTGGAACATTCCGGCACACCCTGAGGGCCCAGGAGCCAGAAAGTGTGTTCAAATCCCTGTTCCGCCGAAATGTTCATCGCCAGGCGACCTAGGCCAGTCACCGAAACACAAAAACACAAACAATCCCCAACTCTGCGCCTCAGTTTCCCCACTGAGGAACTGGGGGGCCCAATAACAGAACCGACTTCCTAGGGCGGCTATGAGAGCCACCACGCGGAGACTCTGCGCCAGAGCCGGGCACGGAGTCCTGGGTGGCGCCTGCCCTCAGGAGGCGGTCACCTACTCCGGCCCAGCCACGGGACCCGCCATAACCCTTGCACAGCGGGGACAGGCTGCCCCTCTGCCCCCGCCCCGGCCGTGCGAGAAAACACCACAGGACATCGCCTCAGGCCGCAGCTCCCCACCCGACCCCCTCAGAGGGGGGCTCCGAGCCCCGCTCTGTGGCTGTGGGAGTCCGGGTGGGGCCTCGTGCCTCAGCTGCTGGCCTCTGAAGAGAGGGTTCCAGTGTCCAG